>NW_005871332.1:304806-307406 GCF_000147115.1 Myotis lucifugus
CAGGATTAGCCCTCTTCCTATGAGGAAACTGAATTTTAAATGCAATGTTGCAGCTGCATGGACCATGTTGCTAACTTCTGTTTTTGCCATGAACTGGGTAGATTTTTCTTCTTGTTCATATTGTCTCCAAAGGTATAGCGATGCCTTGTATTAAACGGGGGGAGGAGAGGAGTAGGGGGGGCGGGATTGGAGAGAAGATTTATTTTTAGCACATGTTAGACTTGTAAGTGACGGATACATTACAGGATTTCTAAATGGTAGGACTGCTTTCAAATGACTACAAAAGGCTGCTGGATAAAAAGCGTTTTAAACCCAGACTCCTTGGGCCCCTCGCCCCCACACAAAATTATTTTAAGAGAAGGAAGAAATAGTTGTATTCATCTACACAAAATAAAAATAAAAAGGATACTGAAAAGAAAAATGATGCGTGTATCATAGCAGGAGGAATTACCCGCAGGAAGCCCAGAACGGGGCTGTGGGATATCCTCTCCGTTTGTTTATCTCTCCCACTCACATATTGAAATTAATGTTTGCCCCCAAGTTTATGGCCACTGGGACGGACTGAATGCGCTCTTTAATTCAAGGAGACTTTTCTCCAGCCCCGGTTGGACACTGTTGTTTTTAAAATTTGATTGCAGCCATTGTTGTCTCATATTTTGCAAATGTGTGGAAGACTCAAAAGCTTTTCCTCCAAAATTGAACAATTCTGTCAAAAAAGATTAGTTCTATTTTGTCTGCTGGGTGCTGACTATTCATGAATGTAAAGAGAGAGGGCTTGGGCATCATACTAAGTTGCTAAGGTGTCTGGCTTTCGCCTATTGACTTGAGGATACCAAACTGCAGCCTACAAAAGAGCAGCCAGAAGGAGAGGGGAGAGCGGCCTGCCATGTGTTGGAGCTATACCTTCTTTAGCTGCCCATTTATTTCTTTTGTTGCCAGAACTTTTATTGTCATACAGTTGAAAAAAAAAATGTTAGACACCAGCTTCAGGCAGCACCAAGCAGAAAAAGGGATTAGCATATCACTAGGATCATCTTACACTGAACCAAATTCTTTTCAGGATGTATAATTAGCGAAAACAGCCTTTTTTTTTCCCCCTTGAGCCTATGGACAGAAAAAGTGAGTTCAGATCTTTGGCTAGAATATTGGGGGGGAAATAAAAGAGAGTTGCCAATTTCAGGCAGATATATACATAGTAACTGTTTCTTTGCAGGAGGCTTTGCAATGCCCTCCAGAAATGTCTGGTTGAATGGGGAAACTTGCTATGAATCCCTGCCATTGTCTCGGGTTTTCTAAGAGGGCAATATCGCGTAGTTGAACACGTTCAAAATTTTAGGCCAGTGAAATCAGACTCAGGATTAAATGAATGTAGAACTTCTCTGACCGAGGGAAGTAAAGGGAAGCGTGTGCTTTTCACACAATGACATTTTACTCTGCACAAGGTACTTTGACTGTAATTTAAGATGGAATTGGGAGATGGAAGGCAGTAAAAGGTACATTTGGGGTCTATGAGAGAATAATGCTGTGGGGCTTGCTTACAGCGGTCTAAAGCTTCACTTATAAATCGTGGGTGATAAATATGTTTATCTGAGAGTAAGAAAATGGATGTCTTGGATCGCATCCCTTTTATCCTCTCTCTCTCTCCTTGAGTTGTGCATTTAAGCAGTTTTACATTCAGCATGTAGGTAAAAGCAGATTTGTCTATGAGCTCATTTGAGTGGGTATCTATTTGTATTCCCAGATATGTAAGCTTTTAGAGAAGCACACGTAGTGTGGAGGGAGAAAGCAGCTCTTTCCAAAGGTGTGTTTTTAAGAATTAACAGAATATTCACTAAAAGTAAAAGTGCTTATCTGCATGTATTTCAGTTTACATTTCTTGAGATAGTTGATGCTTTGTTTCATCGATGAGGTGTTCTGTGGATTCGTGTTCTCCCAGACCCTTGGTTTTTAATTGTTAAAACTCCATATTTTCACTCTCCTGTGGATTGTGTCATTCTATCTCACTGCCCACCCCCTCCACCCCCCGCAATTAAAAAACCCACAAATGCCCCCCCCCCCCCCCAGTCTTGATTCTGGGCCAACTTTCCTTTATATTTTCTTAGCTTATTTTTTGGGCAATTTTAAATTCACTGGGCTTTTCCTTGGAAATAGAGGAAGCGGCTCCGGGCCTTTTTTTTTTTATTTCTCCCGACCTGGGATTTTTGGGAAATGGGGCTCCCTTGGCAAGAAAAAAACCATGGGGGGAGATAGGGCCAGAAAAATCAATTTTGTCCCCTTCATTTAAGGGAAAACACTTTAGTTTGCAACGGTAGGCCGCCCTTGGGGCCTTGATTTGGAAACCCCCTCGAGGAGAGAAAGAAGGAAAAAAAAAGGAAAAAAATGGGAAAAAACGGGAATGGGAAGTGAGATTTTTGACCCTTTCTTCGCTAAGGAAGAGGGGAAATTTTAATAAAACCCGGGTGGCAATTCCCAATTAGAAAATTTTAAAAATTTGTAATAACTAAACTTTTCTAATTAACTTTGAACCCAGAGAAATCAAAGGCTGTTAGAAAAATAGAGAGAGTTGACGAATTTCTTGAGATTGAGAGGAAGGGACAGAT
>NW_005871332.1:307506-348469 GCF_000147115.1 Myotis lucifugus
CACCCACCGCCTATCATGGGCTTCTTAATTTATTTAACAGAAAAATTTTGGTTTTCCACCGGTTTAGGGCACACCCGCTGCCTATATTTTTTCTTTTTATAAACAACACACACATTTCGGCCACACACAACACCACACACACACACACACAGATTAGAGAGGTAGATGCCCTTCCAAGGGGCCCACGCCCTCAGAAACCTTGGCTCTTTCCTCTAGTGCGATGTTTAAAATCTAGAGCTCAAATTGTTGGAATTTAGAGAAAATGGAATGTCAAACAAACACAGAATACGCCCCTCCTGGGTAACCTGGAGTGGGGTGTGTGTGTGTGTGTGTGTGTGTGTGTGTATGTGTGTGTGTTTAAGGACTTGAAAGCAAAAGCATTGCCGTGTGGAGGCCTTTGTGTAAGGCAACATGTAGGTTGTTCTGGACCCTGGAGCAGCATGACGTCAGTAGTGGGCAGGGAAAGGCAGAGCGCGGCCCAGAGTAAAAACTCAGCGCAGGGCAGAGAATCCACAGGGGTAACAAAGTGGAGGGAGAGAGTGGAGGCTGATGCAAACTTTAGATTTTATGAACAGAACACCAAAAACAGAGAAGCAGCCAGACTCTCTTTCTAAAGATCAGGGTTGAGCTTTAAAAAAGCATAGTGTGTGATTCATCAAAATATACTGACTGCTAATCTTAACAGAATCTTTTGTATGTTTTAGCTCGTCAATGTATCAGTAGCAGTGTGATATTTTTTTACAGAGAATATTGCACATACATTTTCCATTGTGTACATAGTGTTAGCATATTATTCAGATGAACCTATTTGACCTTTCTATGACATATCGATAATGTCTCTTTTAAAGTTTAACCTCCATAATGGCAGGAGCTGTTTAATATAACATTTTATGTAATGATGTTTACTTTGATTTTAAGTTTCACACAAACACTCCATCCATGCTTTTGTTCCGGCCCTCCCAGTCCAGTTTAAGAACCCATTGTGGCCCTCGAGTCAAAAAGTTTGCCCACCCCTGCTCTAGACTAACACATCTTGTGTCTCCTATTAGGAAAGAACAAAGAGTCTTAACATTTTAAACTTATAATAATGCTATAGTTCTCATTTTTAAAATACCTGTTCATTTTAAACTGAACTATCAAGCAAAATAGAGAAAGACTCACAAAGAGCAGTCAGGCAGCTCTGGTGTGTTTGGGGGGGTGCACTGCGGGGAGGGGGGATGGAGAGATGGAGCAAAGAAGAAAAAATAGAACTAGTGGACATGGACAGCAGTGTGCTGATTGTAGGAGGGAGGGGGTAGGCGCAGGTGGAAGAGGGCATAGGGAGATAATGGTGATGGAAAAAGGAAAAGAAAAAAATAAAGTATTTGTTCATTTTAATGTATACAACTAGGATGTTTTAAATTGCTTTTGTAGCTACAGTATAATTTTTTTATTTTTCTAAATGGATTACTTAAGCTATGTTACTAAATCAATTGGTTTTATTGGACACTGCATGTGTATACTGCTATTAGGAGGAGACTTTCTACTCTTATAGTAGGAACTGTTACAATGAAGATAAGCATATGTAAATTTTTTATGGCATGATAAAAGTGTAGTTCCCTATCATGCATAGCTCTAAAGGAAGGTGTTAGCCCGGCTGGCATGGCTCTGTGGTTGGGTGTCAACCTATGAATCAGGAGGTCACAGTTTGAGTCCCAGTCAGGGCACATGCTTGGGTTGAGGGCTCAGTCCCTAGTAGGGCATGTGCAGGAGGCAGCAGATCAATGGTCGTTGATGTTTCTATCTCTCTCTCCCTCTCCCTTCCTCTCTAAAATCAATAAAAAAATATTTTTAAAAATAAAGTAAGATATTATAGTTAATGTTCCCCCCAAATGATAATATTATGGGTCGTTTGTGTTTAACATGTTCCTGACTCATCTATAATGTGAAAACAAGAGGCTCATTGAGTCCTCATAACCCTATGAAATGCTATTATTATTATACTGTACTAGAGGCCTGGTGCACAAAAATTTGTGCACTCGAGGGGGTCTCTCAGCCAGGCCTGTGCCCTCTCGCAGTCTGGGACCCCTCGGAGGATGTCCACCTGATGGCTTAGGCCTGCTCCCTGGGGGATCGGGCCCAAGCTGGCAGTCAGACATCCCTCTGGCAGCCTGGCAGCCCTCAGGGGATGTCCACTTGCCAGCGGGGAGCAGGCCTAGCTGCAGTCGGACATCCTTAGCGCTGCTGAGGAGGCGGGAGAGGCTCCCACCACCACTGCTGTACTGGCAACTGTCAGCCTGGCTTGTGGCTGAGCAGAGCTCCCCCTGTGGGAGCGCACTGACCACCAGGGGGCAGCTCCTGCATTGAGCATCTGCCCTCTGGTGGTCAGTGTGTGTCATAGTGACCAGTCATTCCCAGTTGTTCTGCTGTTAGGGTCAATTTGCATATACCTTTTATTATATAGGATAGAGGCCTGGTGCATGGGTAGGAGCCGACTGGTTGCCTTAAATGGTGTCCCGGATCAGGGTGGGGTCCTGCTGGGGTGCCTGGCAGCCTGGGTGAGGGGCTGATGGCTGTTTGCAGGCTGGTCAAGCCTCCCCCCGCCAGTGGGGACCCTCACCCCATGGAGGTTTGGCCAGCCTGGGTGAGGGGTTGATGGCTGTTTTCAGGCTGGCCACACCCCCTTTAGGGTGGGGGGTCCCCACTGGGGTGCTTGGCCAGTCTGGGTGAGGGGCTGAGGGCAGTTTTAAGGCTGGCCAAGCCCCCCGGCGATGGAAGCTCCCAGTCTCTCCTTTTTTTCTTTTTTATTCTGGGATTTATTTACCTTCTACAATTGAAACTTTGTAGCCTTGAGAGGAGCTCAGAGCCGGCCAGGGTGGGCAGGAGGGAGCCTCCTGCTCTCTCCAGCTCCGTGGCCATGGCTGGCTGAAAGCAGGTATCTGGGGTTTATTTACCTTCTATAATTGAAACTTTGTTGCTTTGAGTGGAGCTCAGAGCCGGCTGCGGCAGCTGGGAAGCTTGGCTTCCTCCATCATTGGGGTAACCAAGCCTCCTGCTTGCTCCAGCTCTGTGGCTGCTGGCCGCCATCTTGGTTGGGTTAATTTGCATATAGTCGCTCTGATTGGATGGTGGGCATGGCTTAAGGCATAGCAAAGGTGTGGTCAATTTGCATGTTTGTCTTTTATTAGTGCAGATTTATAGATGAGGAAACTGAGATTCAAGGAGGTCAAGTAACATGCTCAAGTCATGCAACCGGGAAGTGGTGAAGCTGGAGCCCAAACAAGGTTAATTGATTCAAGTTTATTTAACCACTTCCCACTGGTCTTTCACACATTCAATAGAATTGAAAATACCAACTTAATTCTAGGTTCACCAGGTTATTACAGTGGGATATGCCCAAGGAAACAGAGGAAGGTATAGATAATCAATAGGACTGATAGACAAATAGACAGCAATTGTAATAAGATCTCAAACTCCTTGTGAGGAGTTTTAGTCCAGACCTCTAGATGCATAGGATATGAGAGCTGGAAAAGAATTAATGGTTTATTATGTCTAACCCTTTTATTTTACAAATAAGGAAACAGAGGCCCACACTGTATGACTTACACTGTAAGAGGTAAAACTGGAACAAGAACTTCCAGTTCCCTTAAGACCCAAACCAGGACCCTTCCCAGTCAACCTATTAATAAGCTACTTCAGGATTCTTTGGGGAAGAGCAAAGTGGGCAAAAAGATATGCATGGAGGTGATGTCTGCTCCAGAACTCGATGAAATGTCTTAGAGTTGTGAAAGCAAGTGTCTATAGGATAGATTGGTAACACAGTTCATATGAACAACAGAGGAAAAAGAAGCCTTCAAATTCAAATTTCAGGTGATGCTGAAATTGAGAAGGGAGACAAAGATAGAAAATAAGTTTCTGAATATTAGCATACTTGCTTTTTAAAAAATTTGAATTGAATTTATTGGTATGACAGGGGTTAATAAAATTATATAGGTTTCGGGTATACATTCCTATAATACATCATCTGTATGTTGTATTGTGTGTTCACCACCCCAAATAAAGTCTCCTTGCTTTTCATTGGAAACTGGATCTCTAAGTGGAGATGCCCTAATGCATAGAAGGAGAGGAAGATCCAGGCCAGAGACACAGTGTCAACGGCACAAAAACATTGGCATCAGGAGGTCCAATTAATCTTACACACACACACACACACACACACACACACACACACACACACCTGCACCTTTTTTTCTCTTTTTACTTCTTGCCATAAGACATCTTTTAGAGATAGGAAGATTCCACATTTGTTTTAAGTGAGGTTCATAGAAGTACATTTGGTCTGGAAAGATCTTCATAACCCTTCCACTGGAATAGATAAGAAACAGAACACAGTATGACAAGACAGAAGGCAGAGCTTTGGAGAGAAGTCCTATTTTTCTTTTTCCATTTTATAAGTTCTCATCACCATTTTTCAAAGTCACATTTTTTTTATTAATGAGTGTTGTAAGATATTTATCAATTTAAGCAATGTGTTGGACTGGCATTCACAAAACCTTTAACTGTAAATCTGCTGCCACTAAATTAGATTGTGTTCAAATAAAGATTAACTGCAGTGTAAATTTCCCCCACATGTTGTCTATTTTAATTATTACAAAACTTGTCAAGGCAAATGATTGTGTGGCATTTTTTTGCAAAAGACATACCTAAATTATAAAATTGTTATATCAGCTTTGCATTCATGGGTACGTGGCTTCATATCCCAACCATTTCCATGTTAGTTGAGTGGCAAAAGTTAGCATTTGCAGGGAAAAGTGGGTTGGCCACCAAAAAATGAGTTCTGTTTTTATTGTGGGGAGAATGTAGTCTTAAGTAGGTAAACAGAGAGGTTGTTCATTGCATTGTAAACACATTTCACAAAAAGACCCATTTAAGTTTCTTTTTGTTTGTTTTTACTTTTACGTTCATATTTATTACAGTGCTATTCACAATAATCAAAAGATAGGAATAACCCAGTGTCCATTAACAGACAAATGGATAAATAAAACTTGATGTGGATATACATACAATGGAATATTACTCAGCTACAACATGCTACAACATGGATAAACCCTGAAACACTATTGCCAAGTGACACAACACAGTAACAATAGGACATGTATGCATGATTCCACTTATATGAAATATTTAAAATAGGCAAATCTTTGGAAACAGATAGCAATGATGCTTTTACAACATTATGAATATACTTTTTTTCTTTTTTGTTAAATTTATTTGGGTGACATTGGTTAATAAAATTATATAGTTTTCAGGTGTACAATTCTATAGTACATCATCTGTATATTATATTATGTGTTCACCACCCCAAGTCAAGTCTCCTTCCTTCACTCCCCTATACCCCTCCTCTCTTTTGAAAGAAACTGGAAAATATTAAGGAAATTCATTGGAGGGCACTCAAATGACAATTAATGAACAGGCTCAATTATCTTCTGACTAGTGTGTAGCTTATGGATTTTTTTTATCTTTTATTTATGGTGCTATCTAAAAATGGGGTAATGCCAACCCAAGTAGAGGCAGGCACATATTAAACGACACATTTCTCTATTTATATTTAAATAACCATATGCATGAAATTATGCACAAATCATGGAATAATTCCTAGCAGAAATTACTGTTTAGAAAATAAATAAAAAATCTGAGCCATGGTGTGCTTTTCATATTAAATTGCCCATTTCCAGAGCATCACGTGCGTTTGCACAATGTACAAAGGCAGCGGTGCAGGCCAATACAGATTGCTCACAATGTTAATGAAGATGGATGGCGGAGGCTGAAAAACATTCATTTACAAGCAAGGGTGGAAGAGAGAGCAGCACTGTTCACTATCTCTACCTTAATTTTTTTGCCTTGATAACATCCAACCAAATGATGGTGATTTTAATAATAGAGCCCTTGGGAGGGTTTTGTGATGAATTTTCATTTTCAGTCTTGAATATGGCCTATTTTTCCCCATTTGGGGTGAAAATTGCACATGTGAAGTTTGGAGGCTTATGGCTAAGCTGAGGAAAAGGAGTCTTACTCTTTGAAGAATGATGAACATGGTAGGCTGACTATAAAATTTAAATAACTTTTAAAATTGAAAAGAAAAAAAATGACTTCCTCATCCTTAAGTGACTCCTTTTCCAACAGAAGATGGGCCAAGCCCCTACCCCCACCCCCATCACCAGCCAAAATAAACCATCCATCTTTCTCAAAGCTCCTTGGCCAAGGGGCACCTATAGTTGAGTTTATGAAGAGTAGGGCACGCTCAAAGGACAGGGAAATCTATTCTAAGACTACAGTGTCAGGATCTTCCTCAGCCCATCACAGCCTATCACCATTTGCCTAAATTGCATGAAGTTAGGGAATGGACATACCTGGAGAAGGGAAGGGGCACACTTTACCCATCAGTGAAGGAAGGTGAGCTGGGGATGATTTGAGGCTCACAATGGTTCCATCTCTACCATCCCCACCAACTCCCTCCCACCACCCTCCACATCCAATATCAATCCTCAGTTAGCCAGGACCCCTTGATATTTCTGGCCAGCTCTTGGACATCCCTTTGCTTTGAAGGTAGTATCTACATTTTTACAACTTGCCTTAGGAGAGTGAAATAAAAGCACAGAGCCACTCAATCAAATATACTGGAAGGCTGACATTCTCAGGCCCCAGGATAACTCTTTCTCCTTGAGTTCTCCTTATTCAACAACCCACATTTGTTCGTTTGTTTGCTCGATAAATATTTATTGAATTCAGTCCATGCTAGATACTGAGAATACCACTGTGGACAAGAGAAATGCAGACCCTGACAACCAAAGCTGAGAGACCAATGAGCAACACAGGATGCTATAGGTGAACAGAACACAGACTATGGAGGGATTCCTGGAGGAATGAATATCTACATAGAGACTTAAATTGATTGAGCACCAACTCTGTGAAAAATAAGAGATCTGAGGGTTGAAAACAACTATGAGTTAGTCTCACTAGCTGGGTGGAAGGGTACAAACGATAACAAGCCACTATGTAGGAACAAAAGCCTCCTAAGGTGGAGGGATCAATTCCAATTTGGAAGACAGAGAAAACTTCATGAACAAAATGGCATTCAAGGATAAGTCTTAAAGAATGATTTTGCATTAATTTAAAAACAGAATCAAAAGCCAGGCAGTCCAGGCAAAGGTTCTATGAGCAAGAGTACAGAGATGAGAAATCCTGAGATATGTTGGAGGAACAGAAGTGATTGTGCTTGGCTGGCCTGTGGGAGGAATAAGAGGACAATGCTGCAGGGCCTTGGAGAAATGGACCATGTCCCTTGGAGATTGGCTGAGGAAGACAATGGCAGGCACTGCCCTCTGAGTGGTGCTCCACTAGCCTTCCTTCCCTGATGTCCCTGGAGGGGAATGAGGTATGTTTGGCCAGAAAACACATGGGGCTTAGGTTCCACTATGCCTATACCTGGGTGCTGGATCACTTGAGTCACTCACAAGTCCTCTGCCCAGGAACCAGTGTTTCTCAGTAAGCCCTGAGGCACATGCTTAATAAGATCTCATTACAGAAGAGCTCAAACGAAGCATTGGACACCCTCTCTGTTCCAGCCTCTGTACAGAGATGACGAGACACACATGGACCCCACCTTCACAGAGCTAATGTCCAGTGAGGGCATAGCCATGACTTTTAAGAGACTATTTACAACACAATATAGAAATTGCTTAATGAAGGTTTTCACAGGGTGTAAAAGGAGCATGGAAGAATCACGGGGGTAGTTATGGGGAGGGTCAAGAACAGGAGGTGAGGCTTGAAGGTTGAAGGAAGTTTTTGAGACTTACTAGGATATTCCTGATAGAGAAACAACATATCATGGAGATATGCCAGAATACAGTATGCTCATGAAATGAATATATGCATACACACACAGCATTCTCTTCAAGATGGCTGTGGTATGGTGTGTGGAGAGGTGAACAGAATATCAGGAGCCAACCTCAAAACTCCTTGTATGTTAGGACACTTCGACTTTAGACAACAACATTCTTGAGTAGGCAATAATGTGATAGAAGTGGAGAAGATAGAGATCAGCAATTATGATAATCCATCACCTAGTCCAGTTCCTCAGGGGGCCATGTCTGTCAACATGATAAATAGCATCTGGTAGCCATTCAATAAACAGTTGATGAACTGAATGAAACGGAATTGCTCTAGTGTAGTGGCAAGTCATGGTGGAGAGAGGAGAAAGATGAAAAAGCTGCTCAGAGGTAAAATAGACAAGACTTTGAATTTAAATGCATGAGTGAAAGAACTGAGAATGGAAAGTCTAAGATTATCCCAAGCTGTCCAGGTGTAGATGAATGGTGGTATCATCACAAGATAATGACTGGAAGAGTTTTACACAAGAAAGAGCCCAATCTTGAACATGTTCCATTTGAGATGAGAAATGAAATAAGGATTGGGGGCTCAGAAGATTTGGATTGAGGTACAGATTTGAAAATCAAATAGTGTATAGTGTTGGTGTATAGTGTTGGTTGAAGCCATGGAAGCAGTTAAAATTGTCCAGGGAGAGTGGGTAAAGTCCAAACACTGTTGAGACAGAACCCAGGACAACAATGTTTAGTAGCTGGCTTCTGAGAAGGAGGAGCCTAGTCTTAGAATTGGGGGATCTACAGGGACCAAAGACAACTGGTAAGATAACTTATGGTTCTAGCCATAAGCCTCCTAGTGAACATCAAGACTTTTAGACACCACAATAGTGTTATCTGGGTAAATCACAGACCTTAGAGTGCTAAATATTTCCCCAAAATTGAAATAATGAAATAGGGAAGTATGCTATAGCCATATTTCATAGGTTTAGAGGCTCATAAAGGTTGAGAGTTAGGACTGCTTAGCCTTGTTCCTCCTAGACACTAACCATACCAAAATGCATATGGTTTCCAAATACACTATATCTCCGGGCATTTGCATGTGGCTTTTTTTTTTTTACCCTGGGTGCCCCTTTCCTCATCTTGCACCCCTACAACTCCTCATTCCCATTTGCTTAGTAGTTGACATTTGCCCTTCAATGCCCAGCTAAAGTAGCCTGTCCTTTGAGCAGCCTTCATCCCTACTCCCCAACCCACCCCACTCCCAGATAACTTAGGTGTCTCTCCTCTGGGTTTCCCTTCTGGGTTTCCAAAGCAACTTAACACTCTGGACAGTGAAGATTGATTTTTTTTGTTCTGCTCCTTTCCCTAACTATGGATAGATAAATACATCTTGCCATACACATATCCTCTTCATATGATACAAATACTATTCAATGTCTGGCATAGAATAGGCACTTGTTAAATGCTGTTGAAGGTGAAAGGTTAAAGAACTATATCGCTCCCTCACCTTCCTTGCTCTCTCTCTCTTTTTTTCTTTTAATTTGTATGCATTTTAATTTGATAGAGATTGAGAAAAGAGTTTAAAATTTTTCTACTGGTTGTGTCAACTTCTCCCTTTACAGGCTTTTTCCTTGTCCCCTTTGTTTATAAATCCAACCTCAGCCTGCCAGAATACCACACGCCTAATGCAACCCCTTTCTATTCAGCAACCCTGGACAACACGCATGAGAGAGTCTGAATATCGTGTGTGTGATATTTCAGAGGGAAGTGGTTGTTCAGGGAGAGAATTGATGTTTATTGTTGGCCAAGTAGGAGATTTGAGCTCACATTAAAAAGATCACTAGGTGACAATGCCCCCAAAGTGGAGCCTGGATCCTTGGGGAATGGCTTTAATCCTGGAATCCAATGAAGATCCTGAGGCAAAGAACACTCTCTTTGTTATTGTTTGGAAGTCGTGGGTGGGCACTGGAGCGATGGGGAGAGAGCAAAAGGATGGGGGGTTGTAAAAAGAAGAAGCAAAAGTTCTTGGCTATTTCTTGTAGCCTAAGTAACAAATATGGAAACATCAGCTGCAGAGATAACAGGAGAGGACGTAGCTACTGATCAAAACATCCAAGAGAGCTTCAACATGGAGTTAGGTATTTAAAGAGAATTAACCACTTCTGGCGAATATTGCACTTTGACACCCTTTGCGGGACCATTTCTGTCAGTGAGGAGATCCATTCATACACATGTTAGTGTGTTCTCTCTCTCCACATATGATGGACTGTACTAGAGGTCAGGCAATCCCTGCTCTTACCCAAAGGACACCTTCTCTAGGAGACTGAGTTGGGTTCTCTGGAGAAAAAGCCATTGTAGGCAAACTCACCCATTTTCCAATTTTTACCAAGGCTTGTACTTCTAAAAAGTAATAACGAATGGCTTATCTTCACGATCATGTGAGCCCTCAGCAGCCAATCAAAGGAGAGTGAAATAGCACAACAAATCTAAAGAGCAAAGGGGAGGGAGGTGCATTTTAAACAGAGGTTGGGCTGCAGAAAGGGGGCTACTCTGGCATGAACAAGTTTCACAGCATCTGAAGACAGAATGGCTTGAGGCTTAGCCATTGTTTAAAGCCATTCCCCAAATTCCTTGTTTACTGTCAGCACAGTGAGTTGTGGACTCTGTGACTTTAGCAGTTAATGGGACTAAACACTTATGCCAACAGATTAAGCCTTGCTGAAACATTAAGAAAATTGGCCCAAACTGAGTTTGGATGAATTGTTGTTTAGTGGCTGTTTCTTTTGGGGGGGGGGGGAGCAGGAGTGATTGTCTCAAGACAATGGCTTTTGGATACCTGTGAAACAGTGACGATTGGGGAGAGCCACTAGATAAGTTTTCTGCTAAAGGAAGAGATTGTTAAAAAAAAAAAGAAGCAAACATTTAATTTTAATTGTTTGACTGCTTACAAATAATATAAATGAGATTTTCTGAAATCAAAATGGAATACTTCAAGGCCCATCAAAAGTCTCAGAAAAGTTTTGTTTGTTTATTTGTGTGTTTTTTAAATTACTATCAATATCTGGGAGAAATGAAAAATCCCTATTTCTTTCATTGCTAAAAGATCCTCCAGGCTGCTGGATGATATTAAAAGTGGGAAGACTTTTCTTCGCTACACTTGTACTTTTAAGATTTGTCAAATCTATTTCTGGTCCCCAAGGAAAGGAAAAGTGCATGCACAGATGCACAGTAAATGTATTAAACTTCGAAAATAATGTTCAAGTCTTTTAGACACAAGAACCCCCTTCATATCTTCACTTGACATGCCTTCTTCAGCAAGGATTTTTTTTTTAAAGTAGCTTTTATACATCTTCTTCCAAGGAAGAATCCCGAACAATTAACACTTGGGTTGCGGGTGAATTTCCCGCCAAAATATAAGATGGCGCGTTAAAATGCCTATATCTTTTGAAGTATGGGTTCGATTGAAATGAAATATTTGGTAATACGCAGTTACAATCGGCCCGAGTTTACACGTTTCCCGCACTCCACCGCAAATCTATATGAACCGAGTTTAAGACGGCTCCCGCGGAGTACGCGCAATTCACGCGAGCCGACTTAACTCGTTTCAAAGGATTTTACGTTCACAATTAGAACACCGTTCTATTCTGGCTGTAATCAGAGAAATACACACTAAAAATATTTCACATTAAGACTTCTTAGGTCACACAGTTGAATGGAAAGTTGACTTTGAGTTTGGAAATTAAGAGTTCACATTCTGTAACCGTTACTCTTTGTGTACACGCATCATGAAAAATATGTTGTTTATTTTGTTTGCGAGGAGGGCGACCAAGTGATAAATGACTACATTATTCATTTCCCTAAATACTAATGTTCAGAGAGGTGCCGAGATTTCTGGGATTCCGATGTCTTTGGAAACTTCAAACTTGACTTTGAATAACCATGCTAATAACCAGGGTGCTTCTTTTGAGTTTTACTCTTAAACCAGAGCTGTAAAGACATGCTCATAATATTTGCTTTTCATCTGAATCAAGAAGGCAATGCTAAGCAAAAAAAAAAAAAGTATTTAGCAGTGCATATAGGATTGAAGTGATGATAATCAGAGACCCTGGTAATTGAAGCTTTTGGGGAGGGGGAGAGACCCTTTCTTCGTGGATCCTTCAGTCTGTTTAATAGGATAAAATTAGCTTGAGTGGTTTGGTGTTTGAAGAGGATATGATGTAATTGGAAGTGCCTCCTGGGTTTGCTGCTGGACAAAGCAATCAGGTGGAGACTGGGAGGGCATGGGAAGCTCTGGAGTATGAATCCCAGCTTCCGCCATCCTAATTAGCCTAAATTAGCTATGCCCGTTTTCTGCTTGCTTTTGAATTTCCCTGCTAATGCTTCTTCCAGGGCTGAAGGGAAAGAAATATGAAATGCCCACCAAGTTCCCATCTAACAGATGAATGCGGGGGTCTGAAACCTGAGGGTCGGGCTTGACTGTTAAGGCCTTAAAAACTGGGCCACTCACTGGGAACACAAGCTCCCTGGTGGGCACTGCAGCTTGTCCCGTGTGATGAGGAAGTTTACAAAGCAATGTAAGAAATTGATTATTTTGAGAATTTTCTCCACATCCCTATTTAACGTCAGATGAATTGGATTGAATTTCGAAGTCTGGGAGGGCCAGAAGAGGGGGGGGGGGGTTTGAGAATCTAGGAGCTATTGCCATTTAAAATTTTCCACTTCTGACCCCAATTAGTCAACGTTGTGCAGTGAGATTTGCAGCACATTTAAAGTAGTTTGAACAAATCTGTTTTAATTGAAGTGGGATTTGCATGGAAATAAATAACATCTCAATCTTAAAGTCACAGATTATAATATCTTAGTTGTCTATGAATAAAAATACACATATAATAGATATATACCAAATAATACAAACAATAGGAAATTATTGCTTTAGCATTGTCTAGAGTCATCCAACAAAAGCACAGGTCTCTGCCTGGGTCCCTTGTCACTTTCCTCATAGGTAAACTTTCAGTTACTCCCACAGAGGTCTTCGGGGTAAAATGCCATCTCTTTTTTCCCCTCATTTTTAGGTAAACCCTGAACATCTAAAACCAAATGTTCAACATGAGTATTAGCAACACACACACACACACACACACACACACACACACACACTACAACCGTGCACTTTATTCTGTTTATTTAATTTGCTATATTACTAGCTCACTGAGCCCTGCAATGTGGAAGGCTTGGGGCGAGGCTCTGTACAGATGCCAAAATCCTTCTGGTACCTGTGGACGTTTCTCTGCGGGAAATGTCTAGTGAACGCATTTTCAAGCATTTCCAGGAGAAAGCAAAGGCTGGGTGGATTGAGTGGACTCCATTATCTTAAGGACTTCTAAAAGTGAAGACCAAACACAATTTAAATGAAAAGATGTGCCACAGACAGTACATACACCTCAGTAGTTAAAATTGGCATTCGAAGTGCATTGTTGAATCATGTCCCTATCGCTTGCATGGACAAGGCACACTGCAGGGCCTGCAACAATTCGAGAAACTCTTCAGGAAAAAGAGTCACAATGACAAAAACTTGCTCCCTCCTCCTCCTCCACCCTGGGAAGGCACCCCTACAGGATAGGGGGTTCTGAAGCTACACCTTCATAAGCTTCATCCTCAGGGGCCCATCCGTCCTTCCTCTGCTTCCTTTAGGGCAGTGATGGCGAACCTATGACATGCGTGTCAGAGGTGACACGCGAACTCATTTTTTTGGTTGATTTTTCTTTGTTAAATGGCATTTAAATATATAAAATAAATATCAAAAATATAAGTCTTTGTTTTACTATGGTTGCAAATATCAAAAAATTTCTATATGTGACACGGCACCAGAGTTAAGTTAGGGTTTTTCAAAATGCTGACACGCCGAGCTCAAAAGGTTCGCCATCACTGCTTTAGGGGAATTAATTTGACCATTGATCAAAACACTCTGTGAGCCCTTCAGAGACACAGACTTTGTGATTTGGAAATAGTATCTTGATGCAACTTGATTAAGTAACTCAGAGAGCGACCAGGGACAACTGTGGAGCACCTAATAGACATCATTGGTTTGTGTTTGCAACATTAGCAAACAGAGCCTATGAAACCGGGACGTGCTGCGTGGGCAGGTACGACACAGGGCAGTGCGCTTCGCAATCCCCCGTGGCGCCACGCTGCACACAGGCCCTGTTTGCTCTAGCTCCTCAGGCCATTTCCAGGCTCCTGCCTTCCAGAGACCGGCTCGAGCAGCAGGCAATGGGATCCGTGAAAGCTTTCAGTTGTGAAATTGCGTGTTTATAAAACGCACCGGAGCCATGTGTTCAGTTAAGATCGCATATTGTTCTGAATGACTCAGTGATTTTCAGACTCCAGTTTAAGAAATGAAATTTTGCTCTCCCTACAGTTAGAAATGGAAAGTTGGGCAACGCATGACTTCTTATCAACCCAACTTGACTGAATAGTCAGCGATGTAGGACTCGGGATTCTGTGGCGCTGCTCCTCCCAACACCCCAATGCAGTATTTTTATTTCTCCTTACACTTGGGGCAGAGCACCCTTAGTGTTGGGCAGCTTGAAAGGGGAGCAGTGTGCCCTTCTCCATGCAAGCGATAGGGAAATGATTAAACAATGCACTGTGATTGCCAATGCTAATTATTGAGGTGTATGCACTGTCTGTGGCACATCTTTTCATTTAAATTGTGTTTGGTCTTCACTTTTAGAAGTCCTTAAGATAATGGAGTCCACTGATTCAAGGCCACCAAAGGATTTTTCGGATACCTAATACAAACAACTGTGGACTTGCTATCTAATTCATGTGCTGTTGTTTCAACAGTGATCCCAGGACAAATAAATTAACAATTTATAGTTCTGCAAGGACCATCTAGAGTCTAGATGGTTCTCAACCTGTGGGTCGCAAGCAACGAACAATAAAAATACATCCTCCATATCAGATATTCACATTACGATCCATAACAGTAGCAAAATTACAGTTATGAAGTAGCAACGAAAATAATTTTATGGTTGGGGGTCACCACAACATGAGGAACTGTATTAAAGGGTCACGGCATTAGGAAGGTTGAGAACCACTGATAGACATTCACTTATTCAACTGAATGTCTGTATGTGTGTGACAAGAACAGGAAGATATAGAAGAGAACAAAATAGAAGGGGTATTGCCTTTGAGGATTTCTAGACTTGTAAACTAACTAAAGAAAAATCAATGAGACCAGTTCAGATATTGTTAAAGGCTATGAAGAAAATAGCCAGGTAAAATTTGATGTGATACCACTTCACACCCATTAGAATGGCTATAATCATAATAACAATAACAAGTGTTGGCAAAGATGTAGAGAAATTGGAACCTTCTACATTGCTGATAAGATTGTAAAATGACCCTAACCAAGTTGGCTCAGTGGATAGAGTATCAGCCCACAGATTGAAGGTCCTGGGTTCAATTCTGGTCAAGGGCACATACTTTGGTTGCAGGTTTGATCCCCAGGCTGCATGTGGGAGGCAACCAATTGATGTGTCTCTCTCACATCGGTGTTTCTTTCTCTGTCCCTCACTCTCGCTTCCACTCTTTCTAAGAATCAATGGAAAAAAATATCCTCAGGTGAGGATTAACAACAGCAACAACAACAACAAAATGTAAAGCTGCTGTGGAAAACAGTTTATTGATTTCTCAAAAAGTTAAACAGAACGATCTACCATATGACCCAGCAATTCCAGCTGTAGCTAAGTACCCAAAAGAATTGAGAGCAGGGACTCAAACCTTGCATACCAATGTTAACAGCAGCATTATTCAAATATTAAAAGGTTGGTGAATGGATAAT
The DNA here is from genome assembly GCF_000147115.1 of Myotis lucifugus. NCBI lineage: Eukaryota > Metazoa > Chordata > Mammalia > Chiroptera > Vespertilionidae > Myotis > Myotis lucifugus. The sequence goes on from NW_005871332.1 coordinate 323,215, forward strand.
CAAAATGTGGTATATACATACAATGGAATATTATTCAGCCATAAAAAAGAATGAAAATTTTGATATATCCTACAACCTGAATGGGCCTAGAAATATTAAGCTAAATGAAATAAGCCAGACACAGAAAAACATTTATATATATATATATAAAAGGCTAATATGCTAAGTGTCCATCCAACCGGTAGCTATGATGTGCACTGACCACCAGGGGGAAGATGCTCAACGCAGGAGCTGCCGAGCTACAGTGACTTGGCAGTGGTGGTTCTCAGGTGATGCACCCTGAAACCAGAGAGGAGGGAGCCCGATTCCTCGCGGGGCCATGCGATTCCTCCTTTGGCCGTGGGTTATGTTGTTGCTGGGGCACTGTCGGCCCTGAATCTGGTTTACTGCACACTTACGTTTGTGTTCCACACCCTGTATGACAGCAACTTTGCAGAGTGCCCTCTTGTACTCTGGGACCCCTCAGGGGATGTCGGAGAGCCATTTTCGGCCCATCCCCACAAGCCAGGCTGCGGGACCCCACCTGCCAGAGGGACCCTGCTCACTCCATAGATGCCCTTTGAGCTACAGCATCACCCCAGGTGTGGCGGGCCGGGGAGGGACCGAGGGAGGTTGGCTCCAGCGTGTGTCTGGCCCGTCTTGCCCAGTCCCACCCCGCTGGCCACCTTCTAATTAATTTCCTTTGAATGTGCACAAATCCGTGCACTGGGTCACTAGTATATTATATGGTTCCACTTATATGAGGTACCTAGAATAGGCAAATTCATAGAAACAGAAAGTAGAACAGAGATTACTAGGAGCTGGAGTGGGGGTGGGAGTTGGGGGGAAGGGGGCATTATTATTTAATGGGTACAGAATTTATGTTGGGGATGATAACAAAAAGGTTTGGGTATAGATAGCAATGATGATTGCAAAACATGTGAATGTATTTAATGTCATCAAGTGTACACTTATGAATGATTAAAATGATCAATATTGTTATATATATTTTACCACAATTTAAAAAATAGTAACCAGAGAGCTTTGGTGGAGAATGACCAGGGATGGGGTGGAAGAGCACTTGCTAAGGCACTAAGGTAGGAGGAAGCTCTGGAGCAGAGTGCAGAGGGGGCCTGTTGCCAGAAGTGAATTGACCAAGAAGCTAATAAAGGGTACACCTTTGTGCTTCTCACTCGCACAGGCCCCTTCGAGGGCACTGTACTTCACTTATATTTGCAATTTTTAATTCTTCTTAAAGAAGGGCCCTTAAATTGGTTCAACATCTAGTGGAGAAAAAACACACGGAAGCAATCATAATATGAAGTTTAAAAACATTTCTTTTGGAGTTGCCCATTGTTGACATAGCTGGAAAGCTGGTTAATTGCAAGTAAAAATTTATCAAATTAAAATGGAACAAGAAAAAAGTGCAATGTCTTAACAAGGCATTTAAAAAATGAAATTCTAGAACCACAGGGAAACACATAGCTCAACTTAAGTACCTGTAATGTGTCTCCAACATTTTCTATATGTGATTATGGTCTCACTGAGAGAAAAAAGAAATAGTACTGGGGACAAACATGGGGTCCTGGCATCAAACTTCTTAGTTTTAAATCCTGACTTTGCTATTTCCCAACTGTGGGCCTGGCCAACTTATGTAATTTTTCTATACCTCAGTTTTCTCATCTGTAAAATGGAATTAATAATAGAATTAAATGAGATACTTAATATAGTGTGCTTCACATAATGTGTGTTCAATAATAACTTATGCAGCAAAACATAATATTCACATCCTATATAATAAAAGCCCAGCGACCGAAACGGTGGAACGACCAGAGACCAGAACGACCACGGCCCCTCACCCTGGCGCAGCCCCCTAGCAAGTAGTTAGGGGCAATCAGGCAAGCAGGTGAGCAGTTAGGGACAATCAGGGAGGCAGAAGTGGTTAGGGGCATCAGGCAGGCAGGCAGAGTGCTTAGGGGCAATCAGGCAGGCAGAGTTGTTAGGGGCATCAGGCAAGCGGAGTGGTTAAGGGCATCAGGCAGGCAAGCAGAGTGCTTAGGGAAGATCAGGCAGACAGGCGAGTGGTTAGGGGCAATCAGGCAGGCAGGTGAGCAGTTAGGGGCCAGCAATCCCAGATTGCGAGAGGGATGTCCGACTGCCGGTTTAGGCCTGATCCTGCAGGGATCCCTGTGGGGTCAGGCCTAAACCAACAGTCAGACATCCTCCAAGTGGTCCCAGATTTCGAGAGGGCGCAGGCTGGGCCTCACCCCTGTACACAAATTTCGTGCACCAGGCCTCTAGTTTAAAGATAATAGCTCTTAGAGCAGCGGTTCTCAACCTGTGGGTCGTGACCCCTTTGGCAGTCGAACGACCCTTTCGCAGGGGTCGCCTAAGACCATCCTGCATATCAGATATTTACATTACGATTCATAACAGTAGCAACATTACAGTTATGAAGTAGCAACGAAAATAATTTTATGGTTGGGTCACAACATCAGGAACTGTATTTAAAGGGCCAGAAGGTTGAGAACCACTGTCTTAGAGGAAAGTAACAAGTGAAGGCAGTTGAGTTTGTCCTTGTAACCACAGTCCTCACAGATAAGGAAGCATCAATCTGGGAGGTTGGATGTAGGAAGGAACAAGGAAGGTACAAAGGATATTTGTCAGCTGCCTTGACAGTTCTCTAGAAGCTGCCACATCACATATAATTCTAAAACCCAAAAGGATCTGAAAAAACAAATTTGTAAATAAGTTTTCAATAAAAACTAATTGGAAGATAAAGCCTGACCTGAACTGACATGAGCCCACGGTCTTTATTCATCCCACTAGAGTAAATGTTATTGTGACTTGCTGCAGTTGATGGTGAGTTGCTGTCCCCAGCTCCAACAGAGATATTCCAAAATAAGTGGTATATGCATATCACCTTCAAAAATCTTTTTTAAAAAATCTGAATTCCAATCCTCTACCCAAGGACTTGGGATGGAATTTTAGACCTCTACTTTGCTCATATTCCATTGGCCACAATTTAGTCATGGGTTCACTGCTAGCTACAGGGGCACCTGGGAAAGCAGGCTTTATCTGGGCAGCCATGTGATCAGCAAAAATTCTATGACTATGGAATAGGGAAGATTAGACATCAGGATCCAGCCAATAGTCTCTGACACAACCTCATCCCCCACACCCCACTCCACAAGCTTTATCCTAACTCCCCCACAGAACTCCCTGGATAGGACCAGAATAAATAGGAATTGTCCCTTTGGTTCTCTGTAAGTAGCTTGGACTGACTTCAAATGACTCAGTTCTGGCTTTAAAGACCCAGACATGGCTGGCTATTCTTATTCTTACAGCATGCTACCTTGGCTGCTTAAATAAATCTATGGTTCATCATTCTTCCTCCTATGGAACCATCTCAACCTCACAGATGTTTCCTAGTCTTTTAGCAAATTCAGGACTAGATGTTTGGTTTCTCCTGGCCAGTGTCTCTATGAGCTGGGACCCTCATATGTTCTACTTCCAATGTCTCTCCAACCTTTCCTGGCAGGAGAGGGGGACATCTCCATAAGAATGGTCAAGAAACACCTTCCAAAGAGAAATTTCCAGATGCGAACATTTTCCATTTGAATTCATCAAGCTCCATCAAATGCAAATTCTACTCTCAAAAAAATGTTATTCAAATTCAGTGAACTCAGCTCTAGCATTGATAGTATTGTGTTCCAGGAACCATGAAGAATAAAAGATGAGTGTTTTTCTCTGCTCATTGTTATTGGACATAAAAGAAGGAATTTTGGGTGAGTGTTGAAAGAAGGAAGACAATTTTAAATTATATTTTATTTACAACTCAGATACTAAAGAACATATTTAAAGAAAATGGATGTGGATAGTATTTGATAATAACCCAAACCTAGTCATAGACAAAATCTAGTATAAATGAAAAGCAAGATGAGCAAGAAAGAGGAAGTCACAAGTGATAACAAAACAAGATGCAGCCTCTGGCGTGGGTGCAGTAAAGTGTAAATAGACCAATGTTTTATAGTTGTATGAGAGTTGCCTCATTGGCCTCTGGAATCCTACTTTATTTTATGCATTCCTTGTTGATTTCTGTAAGAATGTGCTTTTGAATGGCCAATGGTTAAATCATCAAACCGAGATGCCAAACTTTAAGTATTTCATGGGTTCTTTTTTAACTTTTCAAATGGCAGTTTGTACAACTGTTCCAAGTAAGTTTAAATAGAAAAGCATTCTGGGAAGTGTCAGTATTCTTCAAGCTCAAAGCTAAGTGTAACACAAATAGAAAAAGACTGTACTTTGTGCATTTCATGCATTTTAATAGCAAGTTACTATTGATTGCTGTGCTTTTTTGCAAGTAAGGGAAAATTCACACATCGAATTGTATGTTTCCTTGCAGTGGAAAGTTATTTTGATCACACCTTTCAAATGATCCATACTGATATTAAGTTTACAATGTTGGGAGGAGGAGAAAAGAGTGAAGTTAATTTGAATTTAGAAAGTCTCTAAATGATAATTGAATCACAAGTCTGGATTATAATTCTAGGAGCAACACTTGACTTGGTCAAAATCACTGTTATGAAGAGATGCAATTTTTACACAGTACTTCACATTGATTAAGTAATTGTGAAAATGGAAAAAAAGTATTTGAATCTTAATCACAGTCATTTGCATGAAATAAAAGTCTGTGTCAGGGGAATGCACATTATAATAACTCTGGAGTGTTTTGGTTGCATCAGTGAGCAAAGAAGTTGTATGCATTTTTTTCATGCTGATATACAAGAATTCCTTTTATATTTATTGTATCTTTGATTGTATGAAAATTTAGCAATATAGGATTTTGGCTGGTGAGAGACGAAAACTGATTAACTACCTTAACAATGGCTGTAATTAAAACAGATGTTTGATAATGCACGCGCCCGAATTAAACTGGGAACGTTCAAAGAGAAAAAAGAGAAATAGGAATTTGATATGAACCTCATTCTCAGTCAGGCTCTCCAAAAGATGGAAAGGAAATAAATGGGAAATAAACTTCAGAAAATTCTGCTCGTCTCTCTTCTAAATATTCTCCCTCCCCCTCCCCCACTGCTGCTATGTGTTTGGGATGCTTGAAATATAGGAAACTGAACTTCTTGCTCTTGTGCTTCCTCCACCCCAGTCATATCTGGGACTGGTCTGCAAATCTACAGATGCTATTTTTCTGCATTGGCACATGTAATACTTCCAACTTCTTCACCACCCTGTTGGGGCTCGTCAGAATCCCAAGTACCTTCAAACTCTGGAGCTAGATACTCTCTTGCCTTCTTCAGACCCCGGAGTCATCAAAACCACCTTTTAATAACCTGAAATCTCCTACTTGAGTTAATGTACATTCCCAATAATGTTGAGTTAAATTTGTATCTTAGTTTGATTATCTACTAGTTTGAGGGCAGTGCGATTTGGGAATAAAGGAGATTTCTGTTTCTGAAGCTTTTTGTCTTCCCCATTTTGTGGAGGAGAAGGAGAGAATCCTAAATAAAACAAGAGTTTTGATTCCTGAAGATGTTGAAAACTCCAAGAGAGCAAGTAGTTTCAAAATGTATAATTCTTATTTTTTGATCCAAGTCAGAGAAGAAAGTTGCTGGGAAGACCTCTGCCAGACATGGCCCACAGTCAGGGACAAATGTGGAACAGAGAGATAGGAGGTGGTGGATGCAGTAATATGTTTAATTAGAACCAAATAATAGTAAAAATTATAATTATAATAATAATGATAAATCTATTTTATTGACTAAACCTAAGTAAAAAAAAAACAGTTAAAAAAATACTGCTAAAAGAAAACAATTATGAGCTCCATCTCACCTTTGAGGGAGAAATAAACACTCCAAGCAAATGATGGCATCCATAAAGTTTCAAAACAAGGGTGCTTAGTGCCCTGAAGTTGCTACACATTCAAGACTATAACAAGCTTTCCTTCTCAATGGTGATATTCTTTCAAGCTCAGAACCTAAGAGTTTGCTTCGATTCTTTTCTCTTTATCTCCTAGTAGATTTCAGGGACTCCACAATATCTATTGAAAGAAGGGGGGAAAAAAAGCCCTCTTTCCAACATCATAAAACACTTCTTTCTTTAAAAACAAAAAACAAACAAACAAAAAACTACTCATGGATGCATGTCTTCCATAATATACACCCATCACCAGCCTGGTCAGGCCCTTGTCCTTCCCTCCGCCTCTTGGCCTCTCCAGAATCCCTCCCTTCCCCAAGGCTAATTCAAGTTCCATCTATTGCAAGACCATGTGCGGGCGGGCACGTACAGTGCGATTGAAACTTCGTGGCCCATGCGCAGAAGTCGGTATTTTGTGAAAGAGCCACACTCAAGGGGCCAAAGAGCCGCATGTGGCTCGGGAGCCGCAGTTTGCCAACCACTGCCCTAGATGATTCAACTTAGCTCATTTGTTCCTTCCCCACAGCATATATTTAAATCATTCTTTTCAACAAAAGATCGGGCCTTCAGTATCACCATTAAACCCACGTAGCTCTTTCTGATAGAGGGAAGCAGAGAGATTTATGCCAGAGAAACAAAAGCCTGTTTGTGAAACCTGTTTCTGTCCCCAGTTCCACCCAACTTCGTGTGCACTCTTGCTCAAATTCCTTGACTTCCTTGTGCCATCACTTCCCTTCTATAAAAGAAAGATAATAACATATGCTAGGCCACCCCCAACACTTCCTAGGGTGAGGGTTAATAGGATAATGGCTGTAAAATGCTTTAAGCTCATCCAAAGAAAGGTGCCGCACTGTATAAAAATGTAAAGAGTTATTATGCAACTAATCAGATTCAAACTACAGGTTGCAAATAGACCTGTGGAGTGTTGAAATGAAACCTCAAGGAGAGATGCTAATGCTTAACTTGCCCTGCAGGCCCAGGCAGCATTTCCAGAACTTTCTTATATAGGAATTAACTTCAGAAAATACATTTTTAAAATGTTTTTATTGATTTTAGAGAGAGGAAGGGAGAAGGAGAGAGAGATAGAAACATCAACGGTAAGAATCATTGATAAGTTGCCTCTTGCACACCCCCTACTGGGAATTGAGCCTACAACCCGAGCATGTGCCCTGACTGGGAATCAAACCTTGATCTCCTGGTTCATGGGTCAACACTCAACCACTGAGCCACACTGGCTGAGCTTGAATCCATTTTTTAGGGGGCGGGGGAATGTTTATACTTGTGGAACAAAGATGAACGTGGACAGCCAGAATTCAGATCCCTGATACTTGCTTCCATTTGAGGAGGCACCACCTTTGATATTACCTACAGCCTGCAAGAATGCAATCTCGGCATGGATGGGGAACAAGTCCATCCTCTAGTCTGGAGGCTCGATAAGGTAATAACATTGTATGTTCACTTGATGGCATGAATGAGTCTGGCTTTCCAGCCCCTGAAAGGAGAAAGGGAGCTAAAATAATTGGGTACCAGCAGGCCCAACACTAACTTATTTGAAGGAGCTGCTGAGAACATCTATCACCCACTAGGCTGGCTGTGAAACAGCCACATTATGTGGGCATTCCCCCTGGCTGCTCAAACCTACAGGGCTAGGTGCAGGAGCTAAGATCATTTTAATTCCACCTTTTGTTGGAACATGCAACTTCGAGCATGCCAGGTATAAATAGGAAACATACAAAGACTTTGAGCATAGCATTAATATGTGGGGTTAGGTGTTATTGATCTTTCGGCATTATAAAAATGTGGGTATCTTTGCTACCAAAGGAAGCTGGTTAGCCTAAATTCATGGAGTCAGAGCAGTCCCAGAAGGAGAAAAAGAATAAGATTCCTACTAACATTTTGTCCCCACTAGAAGTTCAAAGGTATTATGATGTATCTGATAAACCAGAGTGTCTGCCTGAGGCCGTGTTGCAAGAACAGAGAAACTCCTAAGAGGAAGCTCAGCACCTGAGAGAAGTTAGGGTGGGCTGGTGACCAGGGTCAATGCCAGGGCTTTGGATCATCAGCATTGTGCTGATTTCTGGCACAGACGGTAGACACACCCCCCCCCCGCCCCCCGACATAGTACTGCGCAGGAGCTTGTGGGGGGGGGAGGGGAATCTGGATGCTTACGAATTCAAAGAGCTGGAACGCTGCAGTGCCTTGGAATCTAGAAAGCGGTGCTGTTGAAAGCCGTAATGGAGGGTAACAAGGAGAACATTTCTTTCTTTGTAGCAAATCACTGTTTTCTAATGAAATGCTTTACAACATGAAAACTTCTGGAAACTATTTTTCAGCCATTATAACCTCTCTATCTTGCACATATTCTTTGGGTCTGGCTACCACGACCGTGCAGACTTATAGAACAGTTCTGATGTTTAGATATTTCCAATGTTTAGACTTCTAGATAAACTATCTCTACTAATACAAAAGGCAGAAACAAAAGAAGGCAGAAAGAAAGCACTGAAGTCATAAAGTGTATCATTTGAAGACTGACGTAAGGCCAAACACATGTGCTATAGCAATAAATATAAATGGTATGAACACCTAAAAAAAATCTAAAGATAAAAAAGCAGTTTTATGTAGAATATTAAAATATACATACAATCCTGTGCTAATAAATTTGAAAACCCGAGTAACCTGAATCATTTCCTAAAAATATGTAAATCTACAAAACTTCAGATTTTGTTTTTTTAAAATGTGATAGAAAATATATATTGCTACTATAATGGAGGGACCAGGAGAGTATCGTGCTAAGTGAAATAAGTCAGAGAAAGGCAAGTATCACATGATCTCACTCATATGTGGAATCTAAGTAACAAACTGATGAACTGAGTGAATCAAAAGACATGAAAGCATGGAACAGAGTGAGGAATCTCGGGAGGGAAGGTGGGATGGGGGAGGTAGGGTGGGAGTAGGGGTGGGGGGAGATAGGAGGGTGAGGAAGACCTAATCAGCCAAGGCCCTTGTATGCATATAGGCATGGCCCATGGACACAGACAATGGGATGGTGAGGGCCTCAGGCAGGGGGTCAATGGGAAAAAGAGAACATATGTAATACTTTCAACAATAAAGAATTATTTTTTAAGAAAGAAAAGAAAACACATATTGCTGCTATAAAGTGGTTAAGGAGCAGATGGCTTTCCAGTTACTGTTGTTATTTATTTGTATTAGTTTAAGGAAAGAATTCTTCTTGCAAAGCCAGCATGACAATGATACCAAAGGATTGCAAAAATATGGCATAGAAAAGAAAAACTGCAAAATAATCTCATTTATGAATAAGATGCAAAATACCAAATAAAAGGTTAGCATATTGTACTATATGAATAGTAAAATAAAGAAAGGACATATAATAATCAAGTGGGGTTAATTCCAGACTCCTCAAGATAGTTCAATAATAAAAATCTATGAAGAGACCTTATCTTATAAATAGGTCAAACAATTAGACATGCTTATTTCAATATTTACCACCCCCTCCAAAAGAAAACCAACTTGACTTTTTAAGAGATAATAATATTGTGGTAATAGAACATAACATTTAAAGCCATATATTTAAAAAGATACACATATCTTGTACATCACAAACTAACAGCCAGCATAACACTTACTGTCAAAAACCTAGAAGTGGTCTCATTAAAGTCAGGAACAAGACAAGGGTACTTGTTATCAGCCCAATTATTTAATGATTGTTCTTGAAGTGCTCACCAACTTAATTAGATGAAAGAATGAGATAAGAAGCATAAATATTGGGTAGGAAGAGGCAGAAGTATCATTATTTGCAGATTATAGTCTTGAAAAACCCAAGTGAATCAACTGGAAAGCTATTAGAAACATGAGAGAATTTAGTAGATTACCTGGTTAAAATACAAATATACAAAAAGTAATGTTTCTTACGTGTTAGAAAGTATGACAAATAAAGTAATGTTCCATTCACCAAAGAAAAAATAACAAGAAATGTCTACTATAGTAAGGAAATTATAAAACTTTACAGAAGGGCATTGTAAATGTGGAAAGAAAAACTATGTTAAATGTTATTACAGAATAAACTAAGCTATAAATACAATACAAAAACAATCAAATTCCTTGCAGGGTTTTTTTTAGAAAGTTGGTAAAATGATTCTAAAATTATTTGTAGAATTAGCATGTGAGAATAACCAAAACAGAGCTGAAAAATAATGATTAAAAAATTAATTTTAGCCGAAACCGGTTTGGCTCAGTGGATAGAGCGTCGGCCTGCGGACTGAAGGGTCCCGGGTTCGATTCTGGTCAAGGGCATGTACCTGGGTTGTGGGCACATCCCCAGTAGGAGATGTGCAGGAGGCAGCTGATAGATGTTTCTCTCTCATCGATGTTTCTAACTCTCTATCTCTCTCCCTTCCTCTCTGTAAAAAATCAATAAAATATATTTTAAAAAAATAATTTTATTATAAACTAATAATTTTATTTATAATTATTAATTGATGATATATTAAAATTTTAAATAATTTTTATTGATTGATTGATTTGAGAGAGAGAGAGAGCAATTTGTTGTCCACTTACTTATGCTTCATTGCTCCATTCTTTTTTTTAAAAATATATTTTATTGATTTTTTTACAGAGAGGAAGGGAGAGGGATAGAGAGTTAGAAACATTGATGAGAGAAAAGCATTGATCAGCTGCCTCCTGCACACCCCCTACTGGGGATGTGCCTGCAACCATGGTACATGCCCTTGACTAGAATCGAACCTGGGACCCTTCAGTCCCCAGGCTGACGCTCTATCCAGTGAGCCAAACCAGCTAGGGCATTGCTCCATTCTTGTATGTGCCCTGACTGGGGATCAAAGATCAAACCCACAAACTTGGCATATCGGGACAACACTCTAACTGAGCCACCCAGACAGGGCTAAATTAATTTTTAATTAGCGATAAAAAGAGTGTGATAATGGTCCAGCGATAGATAAATCAAAGAAACAGAACAGAAAACCCAGTAGATCCAAATTTACAAGGAAACAAAATACATGAGAAAGATGATGGCAAAAGATGAATCATTTAATAAATTATATGAAGCCATCTGTCTCAGGCTAAATCCCTAGGTGCTCTCTATGCCTCACTACCATCTCTTTATCCTTCTGTGAGTCCTTCTGGCTCTGTCTTCAAAATGCACCTGAATCTGGTCACTTCTCATTACATCCACAGCTACCAGCACCCTCACCTCTTATCTGCATTTCTATAGCTTCCTAATTGATCTGGTTTCTCTCTTGCCTTCCAACAATCTTCACATTGTAGTCAATGTGGTCTTTCAAAATAATCAAATGATTTCACTCCCTTCCTCAAGACCTCTCCATAGTTTCCCATCACACTTAAAAGTCCCAGCTCTTTGGAAGTAAGTGGTAGACCTCCTCCTGCATGCCTGGCCGGTGCCTCACTCTCCAACCTCAGCTCCCCTCGCACTCACTCCTCTCCAGACACTCTAGCCTTCTAGAGCACATTAAACCTTTTCCCACCTGAAATTCCCACATTGTCTTTTCCTTCTGCCAGTGGGTCTTTCCCTAGATCTTTTCAGATGGCTCACCCTTCACATCCTGCAAGTTTTCCTGCACAAATGGCCACTCTACAAGAGACCAGGCTTTATCATCCTGTCTAACATACTACCTTTCCATAACCGTCTCCTTTATCTCCATTGGCCTTATCAATCCCTAAAATTGTTACTTAAGATAGCCTTGTTTATCCTCTGTCTTTCCCACTAGGTTCACCACTATAACTTCAGTGCATAGCGCAGTGCCTGAAACATGAGAGTTGCTTGATATGTTGAGTCAATGAAAATTGAGAACTGGAAATTGTTCTCCCCACTTCTCCAATGTCCCATCTCATACTTGAAGAACTAAATATTGTTTAACCACAGTCTTGTCTTTATCCAATTCTGAATTCCAGTGGCTCTGACTGCTCTATTTTCCATTTCATGCTATCATTGCTACTCCCACTGCTAATCCCGTGAAACCTTATCTGCTTAGCATCAGAAATCACTTTCAGGTGGTCCTGCCTAAAGAAAACTGGTCCCCAAAACGTTCCCATCAGAGAAACACTTCAGCAAGTCTCCAGAAATCTCTGAAGACTGAAGATAGTGGTTAAGATAGAGAAGAAGATAGAGAGATCTCAAAGGGTGACAGCTTATAGGCCATGAAAGTAAGAACAACTCTTTCCTATCCCTTGCAGTTTTAAAAATATGCTACATTTAAGTGTCCTTATCATTCACAATGGTTGCTGTAATGATGATGATGATAATAATAAATATTTATTGAGTACCTATTTTGAACTAGGCATTATTCTAAGCATCTATAAATATAAAAGCCTAATATGCAAATTGTCTCCACCGCAGTTCGACCAGAAGACCAATCGCTCGCTATGATGTGTGCTGACCACCAGGGGGCAGCGCGGAATGAAGGAAGGCCCAGGCCAGCAGCCAGCAGCCGGGGAAGGGAGGCTTTGACCGGCAGCTGGAAGGAAGGTCCTGGCCAGCAGCTGAAAGGCCCCTATTGGCCCTGATCACCAGCCAGGCCTAGGGACCCCACCCATGCACCAATTTCGTACACCAGGCCTCTAGTTTTAATATGAATCTTTATCTACACGTGTATACACACACACACACACACACACTCACACACACACACACACATACACACACATACATACACACACTCCTAATATTACTGTTTCCAGGTAGGAAACAAGCCACACATAGTTTAAGTAACTTGCTCTAGAACCCACAGCAAGTAAGTAACAGAGCCAGACTGAAAGTGTAGGTCCCAATACAACACTTGCCCCCAAAAAAAGTTATAAAATTTTAAATCATATTTCAATGGCTTGGGTGAACTATTTAGGCAAGAGGCAAAGTCAACATTTTATTTATTTGAAGTAATTAAATAAATACTTCCACTTATTCCAAAGTATTAAAGGATCCCATATTAAGTTGGAGCTATCATGCCCAAAACTGTAAGAAATGCAAAAGGGAACTCATTTAATTCATTTAACAGATGTCTATGAGGCAATTTCTATCTTTTCTGCGCTCTGCGGGTCTCAGGGAATATACTGTGATCTCCCTACAGTTTACAGAGAAGTCCAAGGACAAGTAAATACTGCAGGGTGTGTAGAGCTCCCACAGGGGGATGGTTTATAATTCCACATTAAGAAATGGGATTATTGAGTGAATTATAATAACTATCATCAGAAGGGGAAAAGATGAATGCTGATATTCAATGAAGAGCAAGATGACTTACATAAGGCTTCAATGTAAATAGTAGATTTGGGGCTTTAAGGTAGAGCTATGGATGAGTATTCTATTTCTTCAAGCGATAGTCATATTTTAGGAGGTGATGGAACAAATAAGAATGATCTTAGATTGGGAAAGGCATGTATTAAATCAATGCATGTCTCTTAGGAAGGCTATCCTTGTAGTTGTATGCAGAATGGACTCAGAGGAAGGCTAGAGGTTGAGAGGGCTATGGTGATAGGTTAGACATGAACCAGAGGCAGGAAAAGTGACAGTAGGCATGGAAGGGAAGGGGAGATAAAAAGAACGTTGGGAAGGAAGACATAGAAATTCTTGGAGAAATGCACTGGAAAAGCAGAGGCATTGGAATCAACCAGAATTAACCTAAGATATGACACTAGATCTGTGACCTTCCAGTGGTTCTCAACCTTCCTAATGCCGAGACCCTTTAATACAGTTCCTCATGTTGTGGAGACCCCCAACCACAAAATTATTTTTGTTGCTACTTCATAACTGTAATTTTGCTACTGTTATGAATGGTAATGTAAATATCTGATATGCTATATGTGTTTTCCGATGGTCGCGGCCCACAGGTTGAGAACCGCTGCCTTAGACAAATCCCTCTGCTTTTCCTCTATACAATGGGTATAACAATATAAGCATCATAGATATGATTTTTGTAAGGAGTTAATGGGGCAATAGCAGTTATGATTATTATTGATGGCAGCCTTCAAAACTTGTCCATTACTCTCTATCTCCTTGCCCCATCTCTTTTTTCTAATCTTTATTGTTGAAAGTATTATATATGCCCCCTTTTTCTCCCATTGAACCCCTCCAGCCAGCCCCCACCCCATGCCCCAGGCCTTCACCACCCTATTGTCTCTGTCCATGGGTTATATATATATGCATACAAGGACTTTGGTTGATTACCTCCCACCCTCCCAACTTCCCCCGCCTTCCCTCCAAGATTCCACACTCTGTTTTATGCTTCCATGTCTCTGGATCCACTCCATTCATCAGTTTATTTTGTTAATTAGATTCCAAATATGAGTGAAATCATGTGATACTTGTCTTTCTCTGACTGACTTATTTCACTTAGCATGATACTCTCCAGGTCCCTCCATGTTGTCTCAAAGGGTAAGAGATTCTTCTTTTACACTGCTGCATAGTATTCCTTGGTATAAATGTACCACAGCTTTTTTATCCACTTGTCTACTTATGGGCACTTGGCTGTTTCCAGATCTTAGCTATTGTAAATTGTGCTGATTTGAACATAGGGGGCATACATTCTTTCTGATTGGTGCTTCAGGTTTCTTAGGATATATTCCTAGAAGTGGGATCACTGGGTCAAATGGCAGTTCCATATTTAATTTTTTTAGGAAATTCCATACTGTTTTCCATAATGGCTGCACCAGTCTGCATTCCCACCAGCAGTGTACTAGGGTTCCCTTTTCTCCACATCCTTCCCAGCACTTGTCATTTGTTGATGGTAGCCATTCTGACAGGTGTGAGATGATACCTCATTGTCATTTTAATTTGCATCTCTCTGATGATGTGACTTTGAGCATTTTTTCATGTCTCTTGGCCATCTGTATGTCCACTTTGGAGAAGTGTCTATTTAGGTCCTTTGCCCATTTTTAAATTGGATTGTTTGTCTTCCCTTTGTTAAGTTGTATGAGTTCCTTATATATTTTGGATATTAACCCTTTATCAGATGTATTATTGCCAAATATGTTCTCCCATACAGTAGGCTTCCTTTTCATTTTGTTGATGGTTTCTTTGGCTGTGCAGAAGCTTTTTATTTTGATGTAGTCCCATTTGTTTATTTGCTCCTTAATTTCCTTTGCTGTAGGAGATTTATCCGTAAACATATTGCTATGCAAGACATCTGAGATTTTGCTGCCTATGGTTTCTTCTAGGATTTTTATGGTTTCCCACCTTACATTTAGGTCTTTTATCCATTTCAAGTTTATTCTTGTGTATGGTGTAAAGTGGTGGTCTATTTTTATTTTTATTTTTTGCATGTATCTGTCCAATTTTCCCAACACCATTTATTGAAGAGACTGTCTTAACTCCATTGTATGTTCTTGCTGCCTTTGTCAAATATTAATTTAGCATAATGGCTTGGGTCAATTTCTGGGGTCTCTGTTCTGTTCCATTGATCTATATTCCTATTCTTGTGCCAGTACCAGGCTGTTTTTATTACGGTGGCTTTGTAGTATAACTTGTTATCTGGTATTGTGATTCCTCTAATTTTGTTCTTCTTCCTCAAGATTTCTGCAGCTATTCTGGGTCTTTTATGTTTCCATATAAATGTTTGGTATATTTGTTCTAGATCTGTAAAATTTGCCCCATCTCTTCTTGTCAAAGTTCAAGGCATCCTGGGGGGGGGGGGCATAAATAAGAAACTGAGTTGGGTTTGATGAGCACCCAAAAATATCACTTTTCTTCTCATCACTAATTCTGAGCCAACTAAAAGGAAATAAAATAGTAAAGCAAACAAAGACCAAATGTCACCTTTTGGAGAATATGGCGTTTTCTGAAGACCATACTTCCAAATACAGAACACAGAGACAAACAGACTTCTTCCCTACCCCCACCCACATTCAGAGGCTGTGCTGGATGGACAAGGCCTTCCCCGAGGGACAGGCCTCCTATCACACATAGTCCAGAACAAAGGATAGAAGAGTTCTGTGCTAGGCACTCACTCCTAGGAGAAAATGAGAGGTAGGGGCTGGGTTTCACAGATTCCCCAATCGCCATCACTCATTATCCATAAGTGACATGCAGGAGACCAGAATGTTACATTAGTGCAGTTCCCTCTACAAAGAGGAAAACAGTTGGATCAGTTTAGGGAATAGTGAGTCCTACTTAGTATCCAGCCCCATCCTGCTATCTGGGTCATCTTCTTTTACTCCATCTTTCACCTCCCACTTTGCTCTCAGTGCCTTATTCACAGTGAGGTATAACTGCTTTCTTCCCCAGTTGGTTGGACTCTTAACAGGAATTCAAATTCTTTTTTTTTTTTTTAAATGTATTTTATTGATTTTTTACAGAGAGGAAGG
Source organism: Myotis lucifugus (assembly GCF_000147115.1). NCBI lineage: Eukaryota > Metazoa > Chordata > Mammalia > Chiroptera > Vespertilionidae > Myotis > Myotis lucifugus. The sequence goes on from NW_005871332.1 coordinate 339,472, forward strand.
GAGAGGGATAGAGAGCCGGAAACATCAATGAGAGAGAAACATCGATCAGCTGCCTCCTGCACAACCCCCACTGGGGATGTGCCCGAAACCAAGGTACGTGCCCTTGACCGGAATCGAACCCGGGCCTTATTCACAGTGAGGTATAACTGCTTTCTTCCCCAGGTGGTTGGACTCTTAACAGGAATTCAAATTCTTTAAATGGCCCTAGATGGTTTGGTTTAGTAGTGGATAGAGCATTGTCCTGTGGACTGAAAGGTCCCAGGTTCGATTCTGGTCAAGGGCACATGCTCGGTTGCAGGCTCAATCCCCAGTAGGGGGTCTGCAGGAGGCAGCCGATCAATGATTATCTCTCATCATTGATGTTTCTATCTCTCTATCCCTCTCCCTTCCTCTCTTAAATAAATAAAAATAAAATAAATTTTAAAAACTTTTAAATGAAAGAAATAAAGGTCCTGTAGTAGAATTAAGGGTGGCAATTTGTGTCGTCAAAAAATTCTTTTTAGGGCTCCTGAAAATAATGCTGTCTTGGGTGGTAATCTACTGGCCAATGCTACCAAGATATTTAACTTTGTCAACCCAGGGCCTGGTATAGAGTATTAATCTTCTCTAAAACAACTTTTCTGGCATACACAGAGCTCTCACTTTTAGGGAGACATGACTCTGCTGCTGCTAGCTCTTCTAGAGAATAAATTTTGCACAATGAAAATACAGTTGGGCAATCTAAGAAGAAAAATGAGACATGAGATTTGACTAATCAAGTTCCTCAATTTACACTATTACCTGACTCCCACCCTGATATTTTTCCTAATCCTTTTCAAGCAGCCGTCATGTAGGAGAAATACCTCACCTTGAACCAGAAGGTCTGGCTCTACCACTTTCTAGCCACAGGAACGCAGACACATGATAACCTCTGTGAGTCTCCATTTCCACATTTAAAAACGGGGCTTTACATTCAAGATACCCTTCAATAGGGTGAGTGGATAAACAAAGCATCATATACCCATACAATGGAATGTTAATCCATGATAAAAATAAATGAGCTATCAAATTTTGAAAAAACATGGAGGAACCTGAGATGCATACAGCTAAGTGAAAGAAACCAGTCTGAAAAGGCTACATAACATATGATTCCAACTAACTGACAGTCCTGAAAAGGCAAAACTATAGAGATAGTAATATATATATATATATATATATATATATATATATATATATCAGTTGACAGAGGGTAGGGAGAAAAGAAATGAAGTACATGGGATTTTTAGGGCAGTAAACTACTCTGGATAATACTGTAATGATAGATACATGACATTACGCCTTTGTTAAAGACTTGCAGAACTGTACAACATAAAGACTGAACCTTAATGTAAACTAATAACGCCATCATTTGCATTAGGATTCAGTCTTTGTGCTATATAGTTAATGATAAGGCATCAACACCAATTGTAACAAATGTACCATGCTAATGCAAGATGTTAACAATAAGGGAAACTGTGGGTGGGGGTTTATATGGAAACTGTGGGAGCTCTCAGTACTGTCTACACGCGTTTTCTATAAACCTAACACTTGTCTAATAAACAAAGTCTATTAACTTTTTCAAATGGGGCTTTAACATCTACCAGTGTAGTCAAGGCACTAAAGAAGATGATGCTCGTGAGCATCCCTGGCTCCCAGCAACTCCTCTGTCAAATGCCCATGGCTCCGGCTGCGACCCCCTTCTCCTTCCTAATATCTTAAGGAAGTTTATTGTCCTGGTAGTGATCACACCTAGAACTCTTCATTTTTAATATCTGGATATCACGATCTGTTCCCCCATCAATCTAGCTGGTTTTCAAAGTGCACCTGTCCCAGTTGTTTTTCCCCATTATGCCACCTTCTTTTCTTCTCTTTTTTCAACCAGCAGGTCTCACATTCGGAATCCTCATGGCACCTGTGACGTAGAGGAGAAGAGCGTGGGTGCAGGAGCCAGACCCCCTGCATGACCATCCCAGCTCCATCCTCTACGAAGCGACTGAGTGACCTTGGGCAAATTGTCAGAACTTCCTCTGCCGCTGGTCCTCATCTGCACTGAGAGAGATAAAAATAATAACTCCTTCACGTGTTTTTCTTTTTGAGACGATTAAATGAGATGACCCATGCAAAGCACTTAAAACAGTGAATAGCATATAGTAAAGTAGTAATGTTGTTTTTCTAAGTGAGCATTTACATGTTGAAGATTTTTCTTTATGTCCATTGTTTCTCTCCATACGGCTTTGCCCACAGTTACATCTGTGCCCCTGGGAAAGAGGTATGTTCTTCCTCCCACATCCTGGATAAACGCTGGGATTTTGTCAAGCGAACAGTGAAGATCCCCTATGCGAGTTTTTCTGCCTGAGCCCATCAGATCCATGTTAGATCATCCCAGTGACCGGGTCCACTTTTAGGATACGATCTGAATCTTCACCATTCCCTAACCAGTTCTGCATTCCCAGTGCATTTTTAGATAATTCAACACCCAATGCATTTAGGAAATGTGCTTTGTTTTACTTTTGTGTGTGCATTTATCCTTACCCAAGGATATTTCCATTAATTTTTTAGAGACAGTGGAAGTGGAGAGAGAGAGAGAGAGAGAGAGAGAGAGAGAGAGAGAGAGAGAAATATCTATGTGAGAGAGAAACATCAATTGGTTGCCTCCTGCACGCACCCCATCTGGGCCTTGGGATCCAACCTGCAACCAGATACAATGCCCTTGACCAGGAATCAAACCCGTGACCTTTAAGTACATGGGGTACGCTCTAACCACAGAGCACACCGGTCAGGGTTGTTTTATTTTTTTCAGGAAGGAAATAAAGATCTTCCTGATGGACAGTGGGATTGCGTCCCTGTCCCCTTCCATCTCCATACCTTGTCCCTGATCCCTGAGCTCTCCTGACTTGATGGAACTGCCATCCTCAAGAAGTGAGCTGCATGAGAAAATGTGTGCTCCCAGCAGTTTCATCTGGGACTCAGACCCACGATGGTGGTGGTGCAGAGAGCCAGATATTTAGTGACATCAAAGCAATTTGCTAATTGCAGATGCTTCCTTTCTGTTTAATGTTTCATGTGCAAGATTAGGTGGTTGATTTAACTTGTTCATAGTGCCTGTTTTATCTCATTAGCTACCTTTAAAGGAAATCAAATCATGTTCAGTTTAGACAGAGGACATTAATTATCTGGAAAACTTAACAGTATAACCTGTTTATGAGTGTGAGTATGAGAGAGATGATTTAAGTCACTGCTAATTTCCTAACATTTTGTGCATATGAGAACTCATGCATATAAACATGTTAACCTACCTGATTGAACCATATATCAATTATGTATCTATGCATGTCAATTATAATACATGTACTCAACATATAGTTATCGATGAAATATACACATGCTTTATTTTAGCATAGATAGATAATCATTTATAAGTTAAACTAGGATTTCTAGAGCTTCTGGTTATTCTCATGTTTTCCTCATTTTTTTTAATCTTTAGCATGTTTTTTTACATTTATTTATTTATTTATTTATTTATTATTTTTATTGATTTCAGAGAGGAAGGGAGAGAGAGAGAGATAAAAACATCAATGATGAGAGAAAATTATTGATCAGCTGCCTCCTGCACATCCCCTACTGGGGATCGAGCCTGCAACCCGGGCATGTGCCCTTAACCAGAATTGAACCTGGGACCTTTCAGTCTGCAGGCTGATGCTCTGTCCGCTGAGCCAAACCAGCTAAGGCTTTTTAGCACATTTTCAAGCATAATTCTAGCAAAATGTGCAGATAACATTACTGCTGTTGCACCTATCTTGCTTCAACTATGTCCCTGGTCCAAGCTTTCTTTTCATAGATTCTAACTAACCTTTAATTTAGGGTGAGTATGCAACTGAAATGTTGACCTGAGACAGAGCAGCATTATCATATTTGAAAGAAAAAAGAAGTAATCATAAAATTTCCAATGGAAAAAGAAAAGCTACAAAATCTGTATTTTAAAAATTCTTCTGGTAGAAGATGTTGATAGTGGAGAGATTATGGATGTGTGGGGACAGTGGGTATACTCTGTACTTTCTGCTCAATTTTACTGTGAACCTAAAACTTTTTTAAAAAATAAAGTCTATTTAAAAGAAAAAATCTGTGATATTTGTATCAATAATAATAATAATACTAATCATGTGTTCAATGTAGTAAACCGGCTCTTGCCTACGTTAGGCTATAATAAGGGCTAATGCTTGTATTATTCATCCTGCCACAACACCAGCATATAGATACCACAATAGGCAATAATGACTCCTTAGGGGATGTTTATCATGTCACTGAGCTTGGCATTCACAGAGCTTTACCAAGCACACCAGCCACTGAGAATTACCAAGGAAGAAATTATTCTTTTCAATGCTCCCCACTATTTTACATGATAGAGTATAGAAATCTGTATATCGTATTGATGTCTTTTAGTTTCTGAAAACAAATGAAGACAAATACAGACAGGAGTACCATGAGACTGTTTTTCCACTGTCTCGTCTTCCACTCCTCCCACCAAATGAGCGAATTATTCCCACAAACTCTCAGGACCTGCTGTTCTAACCCCAGGCATGTATGTGGCTGTGAGGTGATCACTCACGTTTCCCAGCCTTTATCTTAGCAATGGGCTCGGCACTACAGGGGCATCACCGATGCCCTGGTCCTGTAGCAGAGCCCTTGTCTACTTCCATTTATGATCTCGCCACAAGGATTAAGGCAGATTGCATTTACATTAATATTTTAAATCAGTTCCTTAGTAAGTAAGAGAGACTAGTATAAGCTTTCTAAGTGCTTATTTCTTAACATTTTTTTCAGGCCACTAAACATAGTTCCCTTTCAGAGATCAATGTGCCCTCGGAAGCCACACTTCGCAGAGGCCGGCTGCTGATCCTTCGCTAGTATAAAGCAGTCTAAAGTAAGTGATGTTCCAACCCATTTAATTATAGAACATATGGAAGTAAAAAATTATAATAACTCCCAAATTTCTTTTTTTCAATCAGAAAAAGAAATCTACTCCTCGGCGTCCAAAGGTAATGGCTACACTGTAAAGTTGACTTTTTAGGTGAGTTTTACTTTCCACCCAAGGGACAGAGCATTGTTAGCGTCCGTGAGCCTCCTCCAGCATTGTTCATCTCCGGGTGCCCGGGGCCCATAGAATGTAACTGTCCCGATTGCACCATACGTGGCGGGGCAGATTTTGAAGATCCTAACCTCTTTTCAGAGGAAAATCATTTCTTAACTGCGCTGTGGCGGCATAACTCTCCCAGCCATTTTTCTGCGCCACAATTTTTCTCATTTGGCTTCCTTTGTGTTCCATTCAAGGTTTTCCTGCACTGAGACAATCTTTTACATGTTTTTCTTCTTCTGCCTGCATCAAAGTTAGGACTTTGTTAGGGATGCTTTGCTATCGGCATCTGTTACCTCTTTTTCTTCGGGGCTAAGGAGGAGGCCGCTGTGTGGCTGAAAAAGACTCTCATTCAGTTTGGAATTGCCTCCCTTTGCTCTCCTGTCACACTGTCAAGCTCAATCAGAACGCAATGAAAGTGATACAGAGGCGAGGCTTTGCTGGCGAGACTTAGAACAAAGACAGCTCCATAGCCTAGTACAGATTTCACATCCAATTTAACTCTTTGGAAAAGGATTTCAGGAAATACATAGTCAAGAGTTGAAAAAATGGAGTTGGATGTACTATAAAGGCTAAAAGTATTATCCTGGCTTAGATAAGCTACAAAGATAGGTTGATACTATTTTCTACCATAAACCACATTAGCCGGCATTACACATTGAGCTTTCTTTACTCGTTAAGTTGCAAGGAGATTTGAGAGGAATTTAGCAGCTACATAAAATGACTCTTTCATGATTCTAGCTTTACCAGTCATTTTAATTGTACAAGGTGCATGAATAGCAAGGACCTAAATCATGTTGTTTAACAAATCTGGTATTAGAGGGTTAGTCTCAGTTTACTTATTAAGAATTTAGTTGAGTAAAGGATTTTAGGACTCAGTTCTTTGTGTAGATGACAATGAACAGGCTGATACTTGTATTTTTGGGGGGAAACATACGTCAGCTACACATGTTTTGAACTGTGCTGTCGGGCCCATAACTGATGTTTTGCATTGAATGTATTTTTCCGCGGGGAACTAACTGTAAAGAACAAAATTCATGGAGAAGGACACAGGCCGGTGGTGACTTCAGTGGCCTCTGCCACGACTTCCTTTCTGAAGCCTAGTTTCCACTTTATCTTACCAGAGACTTGGATAAATTCTCTGAATTTTTCAAATTTAAATCATGGCCCAAAAGACATGTTATTATATTAGTGATTTGATTTTAGTAAGGGCCCTCATTTTCTCTTGGTGGATTTGAAGCATGCCATAAACCGGTTCACACAACACACACCAGTTGTGAATTTTAAACATTCCGTACAACAGCAGTAACACTGATGCAATAATGAGAAGAGTTTTCTATAGTTTAAATTAACTACTTTTATAAACTATTCTTTAAAATTGTTATGGTCATAGATATCATTGTCAAAATGCCAATATTTATTATTTAGGCAATGATATGTATTTTTTTCATGTTTATGTACTTTTATCATATTGAAAATTTTTAAAATTTAAGTGACTTTATATGTACTTATATGCATGTGTTTTTATGTACACTCATCGAGACAGATTGAAATTAGTTGACAGACACAATTGCATTTAAGAGGAGCACATTTCAAATAACTGGTACCATATCATCATCTTAAAGGAGATATCTCTCTGGAAAATTTTCCATGAACAAGAGATGATTAGAAGCAAGCGTATGATAGACACCAACATTTCATCTCTGCATGCAATTATGATACAAATTAGAAATGCTATTATGTTGGTGCTTCATAATTAAGTAAGCAATTAAAAACAAAACTAGTTCATTAACAAATTGTCATAGCTAGGCTGACAAGTGTCCAATGAGGTCACGGTCATGGCAATTGCATGAGATGATGACTAAGTCTTCCGAAGAGCAAAAATCCCAACCAGCAGCAACGGTTCCAATTCTAATCCTTGTGTTCTATAAATCGCAACTTAGAATGGACAAACTAAAATCAATATTGTAGGCAAGTATTTATTTGTACTGTAGGCAAGAGAAGGAGAGCCCTTTTAGTAAATTACCTATGCCATTTGTTAGAGTATGGTTCCATGCTAACATGAAATGTTAGTTTTATTCAAAAATGAAAATTAAATCTCCTTTGATACTTGATGTAGCTGTGTTTATTTTTCCCCAAGTCTTTGGCCAGTTGGCTCATTCAGTCTCTTTGCCTTTGGGAAACCAATGCTTCTATCTTAATGAAGATGGTGACTAGAGATTAGCAGTTACTGGTGGTAGCTCTAAGACCCAGGTATTTGTATAGATTTTTTTTAAATGGCCAGTTCAAAAGTATTTTCATTTAAAAAAATATTTCCCATCACCCTGGCTGGTGTGGCTCAGCTGTTGAGCGTCATCCTGCATACTGAAAGGTCACCAGTTCGATTCCTGGTCAGGGCACTTGCTCAGGCTGTGGGTTCAGTCCCTAGTTGCTTACAGGAGGCAGCCCTCAATCTATGTTTTTCTTTCACATTGATGTTTCTCTCTCTCTTTCTTTCTCTTCTCTCTCTAAATCAATAAAAACATGTTTTTAAAAATGTTTTCCATTATTTAAGGTGAAACCAGATAGTGTCATAACATGAAAACATTATATCAACAATGCACATGCTTGATAAATAAGAATGCAAGAAAAAGTAAAATGATTAATCCCTCTACTAATTATTTGTCGCATTTTTGCTAATACAAATTAAATGTTTCACTTGGTTAATGACAAGTTTGATCAAACAGTTCATAAACTGTTGGATTGACTTTGAAATGAATTCAGGAGAAAAAAACGACATGATGTGGAGCTGGCAAAGGGCTGCCTCTAGTGGGAACAGATGCCCAACAAATTTGGCGAGTAGTTTTGTTCTCTTCTATCTGTTGCAGTTCACAATCCTAATGAATGTTATGTTTAAATAACATGAATAAAGATAAAGTGAAAATGAATTCAACTCCAGTTTGAGCAGCAGAATAAAAATGAGCAAACTGTATTATCTCCTGCCACCTAATCTGGGTTGAATTTCCTCTGTATCTTTTTTGTTTGTTGAAGAATCCTTTTCTTGCGTCTCCTTGGCCATTGACAAGGTCTTTTGAGATGAATATGAAAAGATAGATTTAAAGGTTAAGGCCAGGGTCAGATGGTTGCAGATGTTTTGTGAGAGATTGTTCGGTTCAGTTTGTGGTACTTCTCCTGACTAAGGTATTTCAAACACGCAGACTCATGGCCAGCAACTGTCAATGAATGTTGTTTGTCTCACAATTGATCCATGCAAACACAAACACAGAGTGGAAGGAGTGTTTGTTTTTCCTTAGGCAGATAATTTTCCCCCAGCCCAAGACTTTGTCTAAAGCTGAAGAAGAAGATGCTGTTTTTATTTGTAGATGGTAGGGTATTTTAGGTTTGGCTCTTGAGCATCTGAGACCTTTTTTCAGGGGATGAGTAATGGCACCAGGTGACAAAAATTGATTAAATTGTAAAAGGTTATAAATTTTTTAAAGAAGAAGAGACAGTAGAACTTGGACATTAAAAAAAAAATAAATGAACTCATCTCTTATCTCTTGACTTCAATTTCTATTTAACAATGTGAAAATAAAGAGACAGGAATTTGTGGAGGTCATGCTGATTGCCATTGAAATATTTCATTGTTTGGTGGATTTAGATCAAACCCTGTTGCCTATAAGGAAGGTTAGAATAAACAGATTGTATTTTCATTATATATATATATATATACATACACACACACCCACACACACACACACACACACACACACACACACACTAGAGGCCCAGTGCATGAAATTCGTGCATGGGTAGGGTCCCTAGGAGCTGCCAGCTGCCAGCTGCGGGCTGGGGTGCCTCCCTTCCCCT
>NW_005871332.1:348569-370399 GCF_000147115.1 Myotis lucifugus
TTGCAACATAAATATATTATAACTGTATCTCTTTTTCTATCCCTGTATCTTCTTACTTCGTTCTCTTACTCAAAGATCACAAGGAACTCATAGCTGTGTGTGCTTTCTACCATATACATTTTACTAATTTAGTCGTTGCGGAGCTTCCATCCCCGGTGTTCGTCTTTGCAAGATTAGTATCCCCATTTTTGTCTTCTTAGAGAATTTAGTTATTATTGTATAGTAATTAGTTACATATACATATAATTTAAATATATACTCTACCCTTCCCCCCCGTACTGCAAACCGGCCCTGGGTTGGTTCCTCTACAGCTGCACGGCCCTCGTTCGGGCGTTCTCTTTTCTTGGTCCCCTTTCCGTCAATCCCTCCAGGCCATCCCCCTTGTCGAACTTCTAGGAAATGGGACAATTTTCAGGTTTGGCTTTTTTTATATAGGATGTAAATATGTATATATCCCCAGGGTGGGGCAAAAGTAGGTTTACAGTTGTGAGTGTGCAAAACAGAGTTTATTCTTGTATTATTACTTATTAACTAGAGGCCCAGTGCATGAATTCATGCACAGGTGGGGTCTGGCTGGCCTGGCCCCAATTGGGGCAGATCGGGACCAGGCCTGTCGGAAAGAGGAGATGGTGGGAGGTTAGCCAGCCAGCCCGCCCCCATCGGGGCCTGATCAGGGCTGGGATGGCTGGGGAGAGGGGCTGTGGGCCGATCGGGGTGGTGGGGGCCCATTGGGGGTGGGGCTGGCAGGGGGGAGAGGCTGCAGGAGGTTGGCCAGGGGGGCCCTGCCTCCTATTGGGGTATGGGGGAGTGATCAAGGGTGGGGTTGGCCAGGGGGTGGGGCTGCAGACCGATGGGGTGGTGGGGGCCCATTGGGGGTGGGGCCGGCTGGAGGGAGGGGGCCGTGGGAAGTTGGCCAGCCAGCCCCACCCCGTGATCGGGGGCAGTTCACTGGCCGCAGTGGGTGTCATAGCGACCGGTCACTTCGGTCGTTATGGCATTCAGGTCGCTGGCTTTTTATATATAGAGATTATTGTATTATTTTCCATACAAACAACTGTAAACCTATTCTTGCCCCACCCTGTATATGTTATATATTATAAACACACACGCATCCTCTTGATAGTCAGATAGCATTAGATAAACAATGTTTCTTCCAGCAATGTCTTAGGGGTTGTCATTGCAATAATTTTTATTTACTATTATCTCTACAACTGTATAAATATAATTAAAACATCTCCATGAGCCATTTGTCATCCCTCCCCTGAGTGCTTTAACATTAGAAATGAGCATTGAGATCCTATAGTTAATTGACTAAGGCCAATGGGATGGTTCCTTTCTACAACATGCAGTTCAGAACCCACAACATTAGGTAGTCTCTTTCTTAGATCTTGTAAAGAAGGTTTTTAATTAAAAGTATATTTTGGAAAATTCAATGTCAAAATATCTAGGATCTTGAAAGATACTAAAGACTGGATTTTTCCGTCAAGACACTGATAGGAAGCTTTTATGGCTCTTACTTTCCTATCATCTATTCAACATCAGTCACTCTTTACATTTCATTCTTCTGAATTTTATCCTGTATAATGCTACTGGGAAGATCCTGTTTATTATTCTGACATGATTCTTTGTGATCTGGGTGCTTGATAAGGATTATTTTTAAAAGACCAAGAGCCCCTCAAGTAATTATTCTCTCAAACTTGCAAACGAGGCGAGATAGTGATCCTTGTCATCTCTGAAGGCAAAACTAGACGTTTCCAATGTTTTAAATATTTGCATGCCACAAAATATAATCAGTTATTTTTTGCTAAGGTGAAAAATTATATATGTTTTTCTTCCTGAGGCCTGTTGCCTTTTTTAAACATTTAGTCACATTGAATTTCCTGATCATTCCTATATGTTGGAGTCAATGGAGAATGCTATAGTTTACAAAATATATTTTTAAAAAATCATTCTTATGTTTCTTCTTGTAATAATGAAAGTATTTGGAAATCTGAATGAAAATGTAATCTTCAAACCTACTTCATGCTATCAACACATGCATAAAAGCTATGAAATATTCTCCTTACAGGTTTTCGTTGGTGTGAATTTCACTGTTTCATATTATAAAGTGAAATGATCTTTTTATACAATATTCTCCATTTCACAACCTCATCCAACTAAACCATTTCACTACAGAATACTAGGTTTTTAAGATTGTGATTTTGGTAGACAGAATATTATCCCTACAACTTTCCTAAATAAGTGAAATGCTATTTGAAATATACATTTCATTTCTTTTTGGTTATTCTAAAAGCAAAAGAAGAAATATTCGAGGGAGCAAAAAGACAATCCCACAATAAAAAACACCTACATAATAATTGTGGTTCTTGCAAGTGTAGACTTAAAAAGCTTTATTTAAAGCAGCTTTGGAATATTTTTGTGATAAACAGAAATCAATATAATTTATTCACATCACAATTTTCTAAAGCATGTTTACTAGTTCTTGTCTAATTCACACCCTGCCATCATTCTGTTTTCCTATAAGTTCATTTAAAAAGATTTATCAAACATAAATAAGAATAATTACGGAATTACAGAGTGGGATTACTTGTGAAGAAAAAAATGATCATCGGTTGTATTCTCATCAGCTATCCTATTTGACTTCATCATTAAGAAAAGGATTCAGGATGTGTAGTGGGTGAAGAGAGCAGAAGTGTGTTTTCATTTTGATATGATAGCTGCATTCAAGTTATTCTCCTCTTCACAATAGACTTTACCTAGCTTTATCTTCAGAAGAAGCCACTTTCAGCTGAAAAGCAGAAGTGAATAGAAGTGTCATGACATGGGATTAACAGTACAACCGGTTAGTAAATCAAATGTTTGAGGTGAAGAAAGTGGAATGTGACATGCATCAGCAGAATGGACTGGCAGGGTTTCATGAAGACGAATGAAAAAAAAAATTTAATCATTGGTCGATACTCCTGATATTGATACTGTTTGGAAAGCACATGGTCTGTTTAACTAGTTATTCACTGTAATGACTCTGAGGGCATTAAGATGTTCCCAGCAATGTGAGTTCATATTGAAGTGATACCCATAGGAGAAACTAGCCCAAGTTCTGTTTTCAACTAATAGAAAAAGGAAATTGTGCCTGAGGCAAAAAAAACTGGCCAGTACGATACACTTTTGAGATGCGTATGTATCTGTCCAAAACTTCACTGTGGGTTCATGTCATAACATCCATATGATTCACTAAAGAATTTACATATGGCCCAGCCAGTGTGGTTCAGTGGTTGAGTGTCAACCTATGAACCAGGAAGTCATGGTTTGATTCCCCGTCAGAGCGCGTGCCCAGGTTTTGGGCGGGATCCCCAGTATGGGGTGTGCAGGAGGCAGCCAATCAATGATTCTCTCTCATCGATGTTTCTGTCTCTCTCTCCCTCTCCCTTCCTCTCTGAAATCAATAAAAATATTTTTAAAAAGAATTAACATATATCTACACACATACATGTATATAAACCCCTTTATATTGCCATTTACATAGGTTTTCCAAACTACTTAGAGTTAAGATTTTAAATTTTTGAGAGTTGTAAATAGATATAAGCAATCAATTTGGAACACGTAGAAATGAATGTTCAAGCACATCCATGGGTTTCTCTTCTCATTCTGGTACGTATCCACACAAATACGTAAAAACTTCAACTGAAATGGGTGATGCTTAAAGATTTATCTGAGTAGCTTAGGAGATTCATGTCATCATTAGTGTCTTCACATGGAAGATTTTTTAAAATTCCACATAGTTTGCATTTACTCCATAACTCCATGGTTTTCAGTATTTATGTTATTCACAGCAAGTTTCCCTAAGAGTAGGGTTAAAACTCTTATGTGCCTAATATTTACTTAAAACTTTGTAAAAAAAAAAAAAATTCATACACACAAAGAAGCCCATTAAATATTCACACTTTAATATATGTTCCTCAGAAACAAATGTACAGTCAGATAACATAAAGAATTATGAATGACTAATTATATTTTGCATATTTACAGCAAAGACAATTAGCAAATAGCTTTTATATGCAAAATAAATGAAAAAGTAATTAAGATGCACTAACCAGAGCAGCAATATCAAGTCTGTTGTCTTGTGATTCATTCCTAACAAACAATAATTATGCATTCATTGTCATATAATTAAAACAGCTCTGGCCTTTAGAAAAATGGTTATTTACTGTATAATAACCTGAAGAGTGGCAGAAGTTCCTCATAATGGTGAGCAAGATAATTAAATATTTCTTCTTAGGAAATGCTCACCCAGTTTAGTTTATTATCATAACTTCTACCAGCAACCAGCTGTTCCTCAGGAATGCCAAGTGTTCTCTCTCCCGTCTGGGAAAGTTGTTTTCCATTTTGTCTGCAAGCCCTCGTTTTCCTCCCTTGCTGTTAAATGGAGCAGGGATGCTCCTTTTCACCTACGTAAGGCTCGTCTCCCCAGCGGCCATCCCGAGATCCCAAACAACGTCAAGGCCTGTCTCTCTCTGGGGCTAGGTCTGCGTTGGGCCATACAAATGTATGTCTGCTTTGCAAGAATGTAGTCTGTGTTTGAAGATATGCTAGGACTTCTACTTTATACTCACTCAGATAGACCTAGAAGTTAACATGAGCCTTCAGGCAACGTATAGGTTAATTAGTTAAATACATAACATGCAGTATTTATCATGTTAGCTAAACTACCAGGACGTTAGAAATACAGCAGCAAAGTTCAAAAGGGGTAATGTTTTGGTATGGAGTCCCATTCAGTGATGTAGCCTACCCTCTGCATTCCCCACAGGTGGATGGCGAGGGCCATTTTGCTTCCCCAAAGCTGAGAAGATCTCTATGCTGTGGCCCCGGTTATGTTACTGCCTATTGTTCACCCGGATAGAAACTCAGTACCTATGAAATGCAATCAGGAATTATTTAAGCAGGAGATAACAATTACTTTGTGTCTACTGGGAGTGTTGTTTTCACATATTGATAAGATTACATTGTCATGTATGTATAGTCAACAAAATTATTTCATATAATAAAATCGTGCTTTGGGAGCAAAGAATGCGGAGGTAATGGGGAAGAGCAGTATTTGTTGACTATCAGTTACCAATTTTTTAAAAACTATAATAGCAATTTTAAAAATTATTATTTCTAACACATTATATATTAGAGAAAGATAAATCTTAAGTAGGAAAAATGTATTTAATTATTAATTTAGGAATTCCTTATTACTTAGAATATCCTTTTAATTATACTTATTACATTCTATGATATAATATTAAATATAAACATCAGCTTCAGAGAGTAAGAAAATAAATGGTTTTGGTTAGGTTTTGTGATGAAATATTTCATTAAATATTTTAACTAATTATTTTGGCAGTTACTAAACTGCCATTCATTTCTTTATTGAATTCCAGAAACAAATATCAAATAGTAAGCATAACATCTTGTTGTGTTTAATGTGAATTAAGAGCCATGACCTTATTTTGAACAGTTTATTCTGAACTATTTTGGTATTTTCTAAATATTCTGCACCATAAGCTCCTTTAGGCTTGTGATGAAATGGAGATGGACCACAGAGAACCTAGGGAGATGAAATATGTTCCTTGCTCTTGTGTTACATTTGGGATAATTTAACTGTAGCTTAGAATGCTAAAAAGAAATAACTGCCCAGAAGTGTAACCTAGCAAGTATATTAGTGGGGCTCCTGTATGCTACCAACAGAATTTTGGAATACAAGAAAATAGAATTTAAATTCACATTAAGGCATTCTGATAATTAATTTGTTAATAAAAGGTAGAAGGGGAAATGAATATAGTCACATCTTGCAAAAACAGTGCAGGATTATCTATTATCAGTATATCAGAATCACCAAGAGAAGAAAAGCTAGAAAAATATTTTAGATTTTATAATTGATATTTTAGGGAATCTCAGCAATCCCAAAATAATTGTAGGTAGTCATCATGGGAAAATAATCATCTTCATTTATCCTTACATATGTTTGTGGTTTAGTATTGTTTTAAATTTTAGTTATTTGAGCTGTTGGAGAGGCAAACAGACCATAGTTTTTTTTTCTTTTTTTAACTAAAATGTAGACTTTATGAAGAATTCCTTAGTTTTTACCGAATGTACTTTTGTTCTGTTTGAAGAAGCCATCCAGCAACCACAGCTTTTTTTAATTCTTAGCACTTATTAAACTTGTTCATGTTACCGTATGTACATATGTATTTCATCGAATTTAAATTCCTATTAAGTATGTCTGTAATCTTCCATCTTGCAGATTTAAAGAATATGGAGTTATTCATTGTTATAGTAGCAGTATCAGTTTATGTATCTGCTATGACAGTAAAAGTGATCAAACATTACACTAATTCTTAGTAATGAGCATGTTTCTCTCTTCCAGAAACAAAGTTCATAAGGGTAGGAGGTGAGAAGGGCCAAAGGGTGAATGCATGCACCAATCTGTAAGCCTCTTGCCATCCTTCCTTCCCAGAGTACACATTTCTCAGCAAAATGGGAAATAGAAAGACCAAGCCCCAACTTTCAGACCACACCATGAAAGTTGTAATTTTTCAAAATTTATAATTCTCCTTGAAGTTGCCATTGGTACCTTTCAATGTGGAGCCTCATCATCCACCTCAAGTTCATTGTCTTATATGTATACTAGAGGCCCGGTGCGAGAATTCATGCATGGGTGGGGGTCCCTCAGGGTGGCCTGCAGGGATCGGGCCCCAGCTTGTGCCTCCAGCCTCGAAGCCTGCCTGGCGCTCCACCTTGGCCTGGCACCGTCCCCTCACCTACTCCACCATCCTGCCTGCAGGGCTATTGGTGGGGGCTGGGCCCCCTGCCCAGATCCTTCAGTACCTGGGAGCCGGGAGGTGGCCCTGCCCCCCACCACTGCTGCTGGTCACCATCTGTGGGGTGATCAGCGGGGTGATCGGGCCCCCGCTCACACCCACCTTGGCCTGGCACTGCCTACTCACCTGCTTCACCATCCTGCTGCGGTCCCACTCTCGTTGGGGTCCATTGGGGCCAGCAGTGCCTCCACTGCTGTCCGCTGCCAGTGCCCATCGCTGATGCCTGCCATGTTCCACACCGCCCCCTGGTGTTCAGGGCATGTCATAGCGAGTACTCAAACTCCTGGTGGAAGGACCACCCAAGGGGACAATTTGCATATTGGGCTTTTATTATGTAGGTTACCACAGGACTGTGCCCAGGCTACAGAATGGGAGATCTTGAGATGCAGGGACAGTGCCTTTTTCTGTGTATCTGTTCTACGTGGTGCACAGAATGTGGCAGCTGCTTGATAGATACTGTTGGATGAATACTCCCATTACACATTCAACAGGCACACACCAAAGGGTGTTTGAACCTTTTCAAAATAGTGTTGAGGGAGAACTAAGTTTCTGTCTCCATATGGTTCATCCCCAACCTGCTCCTTGCTTTCCTTTCTACACTTAGTCTCAGTTCCCACATATCTTACAAAAACACACACAACCCAGATCTATCTGTAGTCATGTTTATGATATACATGCAATAGACCTTTAATCAATACTTACTGAGTAACTAATTGACAAGCTAAATAAATGAAAGGAAGAAATGAATGAATGAATGAATAATATACATATTAGTTGAATGTGTTCATAGAGGTGCAGAAGTACCCCTTTTCAGCAAAAGTAATCTCTTTACGCTGCCTCAGTCTTGGCTCGGGTGAACTTTGTGGTGTGGCCATCAATGCCATGGCAGTGTAAACATTCACATGCCAAGTTCATGAAGTCTTTCTAGGGCTTTTTAAAAAAATAAATGTTTTACATTTAGGCATAAAGGATAGCCAACAGGGGAGGCTGGAAAAGTCATTGTTTCCTGCAGACACAGACATTCCATCTGACACTCCCTCTGGCTCTTAGGCCAGCCCTACTATGATTGTTGACTTAGAGCGTTCTATGTTCTTTCAGAGGGCTCGCGTGGAGCTGCACTGCATGCTCTGAATCCTATCACTCCCCTGTGTGTAGCTGGAAAAATTATCCTGCAGATTATGAAGGAGAGCACAAACTAAAAGGAACATTTTCGAATTGATGGCCTTATATTAAGATTTTCTTTATAAAAAATTTCCAAGGTACTTTACTATATTTTAATATAAAAGTACTCCTAAGTCTAATATTTACTCTTAAGTCTAACAACCTAGAGCAAAAAAAAAAAAAAAAGGCTTTTATAAAGCTCATATTCAAAAGCAGAGCATAGAGAAAAGATCCTAAGTATAGATAGAATCCAACCTTCGCTTCGGACTACTGGCTTTCATTGGCTTCATGGATCTTCCAATGAATTAATATGAGCAGGTACAAAGCAAAAGAAAGTCTATTTATAAACTCCAAATGAAGCCGTGTGATAGAAAACTGGGCTTAAAGTCACACTGGCCTAGAATGTTTTAAGTCCAAGTCAGGTGAGTCCTAGAGATTACATATAAAATCTTCAGGGCCCCCTTTTCCAACCAATCAGCAAGCATTTTCTGAACTCTGCCCTTCTGAGCCTTAAGACGCTCCTGAGAGTTTGGTTTAATTTGAAAAACAGCATAGTCAAGAAAACCCTAGAAAAGTTGTTGTATAAATATAAATAAAAACATATTAAGCTAGAATGCTGTGCTGACATTCAGGGTTAGTTTCTAGAATTTACACACAGACTTTTTGGCCTGGCCGAGTGGTTCAGTTGGTTGTAGTGTCATCCTGTGCACCAAAGGGTTGCGGGTTCAATGCCCAGTTGGGGCGCATATAAAAGGCAACCGATCAATGTTCCTCTCTCACATTGATGTTTCTCTCTCTCTCTCTCTCTCTCTCTCTCTCTCTCCTCTCTCTCTCTCTCTCTTATCTCTCTCTCTCTGAGATCAATAAAAACATATCCTTGGATGAGGATTAAAAAAATAATGAAGTAAAATAGACACAGACTTTTTCATTTTGTAAAATTTTATATGTTGCTAGTTTTGGAAGGATGGGATCATGACCCTCACTCTCAGACACAGCTGATGTGGAAACCACAAGGGGAGGTGGGGTGGTACGTAAGTCTGCCCTGTGTACTGCACGTACCCCGGCCTGTCAGAACTTCACCCTGGGCTCCATGCTGGGTGTTCCCTTCAATTTCTGGGTCCTGGGAGCGGGAACTCCTGTTCCTCATTTATGTCCCAGATGCAGGGGACAGGCCGAGAGGACCCGTGTCTTACCCGGTCACCCACCAATGAGGCCAGATCATTCATCCTGAGGAAGCCACCTGCCAGGGCTGGTTCAGGCAAGGGAGAGGGCAGGGATGGGCGAGAAGCACTGTGGTGAGTGCTGCAAGTTCAAGAGAACCCCTTTACTGCTGGCGCAAGGCCCCCCAGCGTGGGATGAATCAGATTCCACCAGCCTCGATCCGGCTACATTATAGTTGGATAATAATCCCGAAATGCACACTGATGCTGAAGAAGTTGCTTCTTCAAAACTTTAAGGCAACAATTAAGTATTCCATTGTCATGGCTCAATTAAATGGTTTGGCCTGAGAAAATTGGGGATTGTAAAGTGAGGATGGAATGTGCTTTGATCCTCTTTCCAGGGTTATTGTTTCATTAATAAATGAACATGTCATTTGTCTCACCAGAGGGAGCTCATGCCCTCCAGGCTTTTTTCCCTTTTTTGTTCAGGTTTTATAAAGATGAATTTCCAGTGCTCTGAAATACCGTGGATTAGCAGTTAAGCCTGACAGCACTTCGGGGAGTAGCGAGCTTAAAGTGCCTCACACAGGTCTCCAAAGCACTTGTTTACTAATAGACGAAATCAGCGACCGTCTGCAGCTGCTGATATCGCATTACCATTTGGAAAGACAGTCGCTGAGATAACAAATCACACGGTTTTAATAATTACTCCTGCATTCCTGCTTTTTGTTTCCTGCGTAACTGTAAAGGCTGGATGTCTTCCAAATAAACAGATAAAAACAGTATGAAACTTTTATCTTTTAATGATAATGACAGCACATCATGTTTCACTAAAAATTTCCCGCTGATTTTTTTTCTGATTTCTAGAGTTTCACTAAAATGTAATTATGCTTTATAATTCCACCCTTTTTAACATTCACTTCAAAAACTATTCACAGTGAGCCAGTTTGCCAGGCACCAAGAGTCGGGGCCAACCTGCCTGGACTCACCCACGTTGACTCGCCCCTGAATTCTGTCTTGGGGTAAACCTGTCATTGACATTGCATCCTGTACTATGTTGAGCTGCTTTGCATTCAAATTAATAGCTAGTTTAATTTGAATGTAAAATAGCTTCATTTATGCCATCGTTTTTTAAAAAAAAAAAAATAACGAAGGCATTTGGCAATGAATGGATGTTTAAGATATGACACATTTGCAACATATTTTTAATCCTAAATTGAACCTATATTAGGATGGGGACATTTTAATCTCAATAGATAAGTCATAAAAGAAGCCCTTTTAAAAATCTGCATAGTAAGTATGTGCTTTAGGGGTCAAAGCTCCTCCATTGTACAGATACAGTACAGGGTTTGGTTCATATGGTTGGCGCTGGGCATTTTCCAGCAAATCTGTGTATTGTTACGTTTCTATAGTCTGAGAATGGCAATTGATTTTTAAAACACATGCTGCAACTTTATTTGCTCGGTAATTACATGGACTTTATTTGGAGGTCAGTGAAAGAACAACTGAATAGGAAAATGAAGGCTTCCTCCCTTGTGCAATGAAACCATAAAAGTTGGCAGACAGAAAGGAATGCTAAACTTTTTCCCAGAGCTCTGAGTTTGGTTTCCGCTGGCCCACGTTTCATTGGGTGATTAGAGAAAGCTTTTTTAAAGCCTTACTTCAGAATGATCTTAATTGGTGCAAGGTTGAGCCCTTTCTAGGAGGGGAGGGAAAAGGTTGAATAGCCTTTTCAAGTCACATGAAAGTTTCGAGGATGAATGTACGATAATTAGATTAATAAGTAGCTTAATTTATCACAGCTGAGGATTTCAACAGCCACACATTAGAGCAAGAAAAAAAGATTAGTGTGATTCTAGTTTGCAAAAAAAAAAAAAAAAATTGTACTGAAACTTGATTAACCTTAAACACAAAGTGCCTTTCTTCCTCAATATAAATGTCTGAAGGGGGGGGGGGTGAAAAAGGGGGAAGAGAGGACCTGAAATAATCAGAAAAGTCCTGTTTTATTCCTTTCTGTCTCTCAATCAGTGGTATCAGGATTGTTTGAATCAACTTTTCCTTTCACTGTTTCTTTATTTTTTATTTTTTTTAAAATATACTTTATTGATTTTTTACAGAGAGGAAGGGAGAGGGATAGAGAGTTAGAAACATCAATGAGAGAGAAACATCGATCCCTGCCTCCTGCACACCCCCTACTGGGGATGTGCCCACAACCAAGGTACATGCCCTTGACCGGAATCGAACCCGGGACCCTTCAGTCCACAGGCCGACGCTCTATCCACTGAGCCAAACCAGTTAGGGCTCACTGTTTCTTTAAATGATGGGTTGGGAATCTTAAATTATGTTGCCCACCCATGTCATAGAGACACCTCTTTTCTGATGTGTAATTTGTGATGAGCAGATTCTCTCATCTCTGTTGGAAAAAGAAGTAATGTGGTTGGGGGAACGGGGTTTGGGAGAGACAGTAAATCCAGTTAGTATGTCTTGGAAGTATTGAGGCTTAGATTGTTGGATGATATTTCCAGGAGTCATCTCAGGGTTTTAAAGCCTGGATTTAGTCCCGTGCCTTCAAAAATCTTCAGTTACCCAAACAAGGAGCAGTGATGAGTTTAGATAAGCAGTACTCATCAATTGAAACATGATGAATCGAGACCGTTACTATAAAAGAAAGAATACTGCAGAATATTTACTGAAACGGGGTTAAAAATCAGACAGGAACTGGCATTCAAAAATATGCATCAAATCAAATTATGGTCCATTGGGAGTCTTTTTCTCCATCTCCTCCATATATGCATAATAAAGTGTTTTGATAAAAAGTGGAATTTGCTGGAATATCAGACGGTCCTATCCAGCAGGGGTGGACTAACATTGGATTTGATGAACCTTAAACTCCTAACTCCTGTCTGGCTACAAATGAAACTTTAGCACTAAGTGGAACAAAGCCGAAGGCATCAGCTTCAGTTTCACAATGGAAGAGCCTGGGGTGTGAATCTATGGTACCTGTCAACACTCAACAGTCATTGTGGCTGGGAGGCCGGTTAATAAGAGCCCAGGAGTGGAGCAGTGTATGGGACGTTCCCCCATGGCTGCCTGAGAAAGGTGTGTGTGGCTGGATGTGGTGGGCAGTTGTGACACCCTCCAACTAGAAGGAAAAATACCAGACAACCTTGGGGACAGCACTACCTCTTCCACAGCAAAAATCGCTGTGCCTTTCTCTTCAGTCTCTGAAGCTTGCAGAGGGTTCTGAAAGAGGTGTGGGTGTGGTCGTGCACATGACCCCAGCTAAAACATTCAGAAGTTACCTGCGGCCCGGCCAGGTCAAGCAGGGTAATGCCAAGGGCACTCATGCACGGGCCGGTGTGGGAAGCCCCATTACTGGAGCCAGAGCCGAGGTGCATTCATTTCCACAGTGGGATCCTTCTCTCAGAACACATGTTCTCTTCTGAGATGAGAGAGAAGCTTTAATTTTATTTTAAAACGTATAGTGAAAGACATCACATTATGGATGAAATATCGTTTAAAGCATTGAAATGTAAAATGCTGATATAATTATGGATTCAATAAACTTGAAAAGCTAAGGCACAGTTTGGTCAGCAGCCCAAGGCTGAGAGAGCTTGCTGCTTATATCTAAAATGGGCATCTCATTACAGGTTAACATTATTTAGTTAGGAGAAGATATGACCTCTAATTTGCTTTTAAATGATTAATTTGGTGTTTAAATAAAGTGCCCTTTATTTAATAATGTTTTCTTCAACCAATTCACTCTGTCAATAAACGCTTTGTTTAACCTTCTTAAAGGAAACATTTTCTCTGCTCCGAGGCAATTAATGAGCTAGCAAATAAATAGTCCAGGAAAATGAACTAAAATTAAGAGCTGTCCAGGACAGCAAATGTGCTTGAATCCATGGAGTGGGTACTATAGGTTACTGTGAACTATGACACACACTGTCTCCATTCAGTCCTCATCCCATTACTCTCCTTTCTGTCACAGTTCTCGGCAGAAACAACACATGCTGTAGAACCTGCCAACACA
Organism: Myotis lucifugus; assembly: GCF_000147115.1. Lineage (NCBI taxonomy): Eukaryota > Metazoa > Chordata > Mammalia > Chiroptera > Vespertilionidae > Myotis > Myotis lucifugus. Next base: position 361,784 of record NW_005871332.1, read on the forward strand.
GAAACACCCCATACAGAGTTAAAGGCATTTTCTTTGTTGTTGTTGTTTTTTAATATGTTTTTTATTGATTTCAGAGAGGAAGGGAGAAGGAGAGAGAGATAGAAACATCAATGATGAGAGGGAATCATTGATTGGCTGCCTCCTGCAAACCCCCTAATGGGGATGGAGCCCAAAACCCAGGCATGTGCCCTGACCAGGTCTATTAGAGTCCCACCTGGCCATAGCCATGTGGGCACCAGGGATGTGCTCCCCTTCCACAAGAATGTCAGGAACCCATTGCGTGCTAGGGAGAAGGGGGCCACTGAATATTTTTTAAATATATTTGTATTGATTTCAGAGAGAAAGGGAGAAGGAGAGATAGAAACATCAACGATGGGCTGCCATCAATGATGGGCTGTCTTCTATACAACCCCTACTGGGGATCAAGCCCTCAACCCCACACAATAGGGGGTGTGCAGGAGGCAGTCAATCATTATTGAAGAAAACATTATTAAATCAAATATGCCCTGACCAGGAATCAAACTGTGACCTCCTGGTTCATAGGTCGATGCTCAACCACTGAGCCACATCAGCCAAGCTACTGAATATTTTTTTAGGAAACCAGATACCATAAAAAAGTTTTGAGTACAGTTTTTAAAATAGCTATTTGTAGTTATCTCTATTTGTTAGAGGATAACTGAGGAAATTAACACAAAAGCTCTTGTGAGATATATAGCATGAAAGTTTTGACCAACATTTTCTAAATAGAGGCAATTGCTAATGGTAAAGGGAAAAGATTCTGTTCTTTGAGATGTAATTTAAATTCTCAGAGTTTGCTTACAAAAGATAGAAGATTAATGATACTTTATGTTGCTTTTATATCAAGTTTTAAGGGCTAGTCCCATGATAACAAACATATACTACTTTCTGGAGGTGAAGGATTTGCATATAACTATAATTTAATTTCCTTCAAGTTTTTTGTGTGATTCTGCACAGCCGTTGTGGTTTATGGCCATTTGTACTAATGGAAGAATCACTATTGGAATTCAGTCAATATTCAAAAAAACTTGTACTGAGTGCCTGTGCACTTGACAACATGCTGTACATCTAGCATTGGGCCCACCTCATTCCTGTCCTCAAGGATCTCATACTCTCCTGAGGAAACTGACATTTATTTAAGTAAATAAATTACAATAAGGTAAGCTCTATATTTCAGGTGTGTGCAAGTATACATTGGGAATATAAGAAGGGAATTAAGGCTCTATGATGGAGTCTGGGAAGACTTCCTAGAGGAGGTAGCTTTGGAGATGGAACTTGAAGAATGAGTAAGAACGAAGAGAAGTGAAGGGGGTTGCTGTTCCAAGTAGAGAGATATCACATGCCAAGACATGGAGGCAGGATCCAATTTGGCCTGCTTAAGAAACCACTAGTTCACTATTGCTAGAACATAGCAGTATGTGCATAGCATAGAAAATGAGTGTGATCAGGAATCTGCAGACAAATCACAAAATTCATTTTATGCCATGCTAAAGAATGTGGTTGCTATTCCATACACCATGAAAACTGATGAGTTGTGTTGCCTCTTTGACAGGTTTATGGCTTCCTAGACCAGAGCTGTCCATTAGAGCTTCCCACGGTGATGGAAATGGACTATCATATGCACTCTCCAATACCATAGTCACTAGTCAAATGTGACTATTGGGTGCTTGAAATTTGGTTAGTGTGACTGAGGAACTGAATATTTTATTTCATTTCAGTAAAAGTTAAACTTAAATAGCCACGTGTAGCTAACAGGTACCTTCCTGGACAGTGCTATTCTAGACTAAAGCCCTTGGACTATACCCAGACTAAAGTTGCTATGTTAAAGTTCAAAGGAATGAATTCACAGGGGTTTTGTTTGTTTGTTTATCACTTCTTAAGAGGTGTCACTAATATCCCACTGGGGTTAAAAATCTTAGCAAGGGCCTGGCCGATGTGGCTCAGTGATTGATAGTCAACCCATGAACCAGTCAGGGCACATGCCTGGGGTTGCAGCTTGATCCCCAATAGGGGGTGTGCAGGAGGCAGTCAATCAATGATTCTCTCTCATCATTGATGTTTCTCTCTCTCTCCAATACCGTAGTCACTAGTCAAATGCTCCTTCCTTCCTCTCTGAAATCAATAAAAATATATTTTTTAAAAATCTTAGCAAGGGCTTCACTTCACAGAGCTTATCAGTATTATACATAGTTAATGAATAGCATACATTTGTCCTGGTAACCAGGATACAGGAGTCCATCTAAGTACTCATGGATGCATTGCTTTATAAGAATCTTGGATTTTATGACCATTTACATTTTTGGAATGCCAAGGATTTATCTATATTGTCTGGTGACAATATAGATAAGTTAACTTGGGCTTTTTTTTTAAAATCAGGTTTGTAATAATAGGGAAGAAATTGCCAAAAGTCTAATTTAAAAAATAAGCCATCTGTGATTTTGAAAACTTTTTTTTATGATAAAGAATTTAAAAATAAATTTCAAAAAAAAGCTTTAAATATATAGGGAAGTGATAAGGAAAAGGGCTAAGAAAGACAATGGACAGGACACTCCATTAGTTCCATGACTTTGTGGACTGAGGCACACACAGTGCAGAAGCTTAACAAGAAGGGGAGAGGGCAAGATGACTCACTGCTTCATGGACATAAATGCAAAACCTCAAGGTGGAAATGTGGTCAGAGCACAGCAGTATGAAGAGACAAAATAAAACTATGAAAGAGATATTATACTAACAAAAGCCTATGTGGTCATCACGCCCTCACGATGTAAAGCCCTCATGCTGCAATGAGCGATCACCAGGAGGCTGTGTGAGCAGCCAGCAGGGGCGAGTAGGAGGGGCTGCGTGAGCTTCGAGGCACGTGTGGGTGGGCAGGGACTTGACGCTGCTTCCCTGGCAGGGAGTTGACCAGGAGGTGCATCAGGGGAGCAGATGGAGGCTGCTGCTGCCCAGGGCCAGCCTGAGGCTCAGGCAAGCCACCGATGGCAGCTGCCACTGCAAGGGTCCGAGGCTCAGGCAACGAGGGCCGGGTCAAGGCTCAGGCAAGCTGCAGTAGCTGTGAGGACTGAGGCTTGGGCAGCCTCGCAGCTGGCAGTGGCAGCAGCAGAGGCGTGATGGGGGCATTTCCTTCCCCTGATTTCCAGGTTGCCTCCCATCAGTAGGACATCCCTTGAGGGCTCCCGGACTGTGAGAGGGGGCAGGCTGGGTTGAGGGACTCCCCCCTCCCCCAGTGCATGAATTTTCATGCACCAGGTCTCTAGTAGACAATAAAAGGAAAAAAGTTTCAATCTAGAGACTACAAAGTAAATCTATAGCCCTGATAAAGTTAAAGAGAGTTATGGAAGGCAAATAAAATGTTTAATTAGGAAATCTTTCAAAAGGTATAACTCACATGATTCACAAATAAAAATATATATAAAGCATTATTCTCCATGTAAGCTTTAATATATCCATCTAATGATATACTAATTCCTATAGAAAGAAATTAGGAATATCCTTATACAGTTCCACTCCCAGGGATCAATGTCCTATTTGTTAAATTTTTTTTAAGACAAGTAGAGAAAATTTACATATAAATATATAACTAAATATAAATATATACATTCTTCAAATGAAGAATGTATAGTATGTTTATATTTCTCAAAGAAAGAGTGTGTGTGTTTATAATTTACTAATAATAACAGGGCAAACAATGGAAGGAAAAACAAAAAACAATATTTAAATGGTCATATATTAGAGGAAAAAAGAAATAGGAGAGCAGTAAGAGAAATAAAAGCTAATCTTCCTTGAATAGATATGTTTTATGATATGGCTTGGGAAACATACAAAATTAAATTTTAAAAGCAATCCTTAAAAATAAAAGGTAACATAAAATAAATAAATTTAAACACATATCCAGTCTTTAGGAGGATAATAAGAACAGCAGAAAGAATTTTAAACTCTTTACAATAATCATGTTATGAGTGTTAGCTTTAGTACTAGTATCCTGTGTACTGTGGAAAAAGAAAATGAGAAAATTTTTGATGATCTAATTCTATTCTCTGTGGTGTCCTTAATAATTAGAATTCTTTGGGAGAAAAAAAGGAGATATAGACGCAAGACAGAAGAGTTTGAATAACAAAACTTATGGTCCTAAACTTGAATTAGAAATATCAGTATGAACTATATTTTATCTTTTAAAAAAAATCCTTGACTTTATCTACCGAAAAGGATTAGAACAGCTTTAAGATAATAATAAGTATGTAAGTGTTCTTAGCATTTAGATAGTGGACTTAAAATCCTATTCCCTTTAAGGGAAATAAGAACATCATAAGAAAATAGCTAGTTTCAAGTATGAGGCAGAATATGTACAAGAACAGACATGAATATTTTGTCAACCTACTAGATAGTAAGGAAAACATCAAAGATTATGAAAGACATGTCAGGAAGATGCAGGAGCCAACTCAAAGACACTCCCTCTTGCCAAGGATGGAACAGTTTGAGCGTTGGTAAGGATGTGGTTTGAAGCCCATCAACTGTGCTTAAACTCATGAATTCACAATGGTCCTGAAACAAACTGATTATTCACTATTAGAGGATGTTGGTCAACAAAAATTATTATGTAAATAAGGAGAAACAAGTATTTATCTCACCTTTCCTATATATTCTATACCACTGTTTAACTAAACAGTATATGAAGAGAATTCTTTTTTTTAGATATATTTTTATTGATTTCAAAGAGGAAGGGAAAAAGAGAGGGTGATAGAAACATCAATGATGAGAGAGACTCATTGATTGGCTGCCTTCTGCACACCCCCTACTGGGGATTGAGCCCGCAACCCAGGCATATGCCCTTGACCAGAATCGAAACCAGGACCCTTCAGTCCGCAAGCTGACGCTCTATCCACTGAGCCAAATGAGCTAGGGCTACCAGATAATTAATTTTTTGGAAGTATTCCAGCTAATAAACAAAGAAGAAATTTAATATCACCATTTTATAATCCCTTAAGGAGTTCATGGATCTAGGCATTGAAAATCAATGATTAATAACATCACAAAGAGAAATAACCAAATATTATGTGCCCCCCGATAAAATAATAAGCCTCTACTTAAGAAGTAGCCTGGCTTAAAATTTCAAACCTGATTTGATCAAGCTTTTACATTCAACTATTAATTTATAGGAAAAAAAAAAGAAGACAGAACACATTAAACTATACCATGAGGATGCAATCAGAAATAAACAGTGCAAAGGACCCAGCTTCTTCAACAAATCCTATATAATAAAGAGATAATGTGCAAATGATTGTCATGCCCTCGCGCCCTCGCACCCCCCGGCCCCAGCATCGGGGCTGGGTGACCTGGGGTTGTGCCCCCTGCCCCGTCACTGGGGCTGGGGGACCTAAGGCCGGGCCGGGGGACCTGAGGCTGCGCTGGAGGACCTGAGGCCAGATCTCCACCTGGCAGGGCTTGACAGGGGACATGAGGCTGCGACCCCCGCCCGGCGCCAGGCCAGGGGACCTGTGGCTGGGCCCCCTGCCCTGCGGGGCTTGATGGGGGTGGGGCCGGCCGGGTCTGGGTCTCGTGTGATTTCGAGGTGCACGCAGGTGGGCAGAGACTTGACTCTGGGTCCTGCAGCATGCTCCAGACTCTGACAGGAGAGAGATTTTCATATACATTTTACTAATTTTCTTTCATCTCTGATACTTATATTATAGAGAAAGGGCAAATAGCAATATTAAAATATTTCCTCTAATTAATTCCCTTTTAATGTACACAAATTTTGTGCACCAGGCCACTAGTAAGTTATAAAAGGAAAAGAGAGAGGGGAATATGGCTGGAGAAATCTATAGATTAAAAGAGTGTCCAAAGACATAACACCTAGTGTGAAGGTTAAATTTATATGAACACTTGGCTAGTCCATGGCACCCAGATATTTGGTTAAACACCAATCTAGATGTTAATATGAAGATTTTTTTAGAACATATAAATAAGTAGACTTTGAATAAAGCATATGGAGGTCATCCTCCATAATGTAGGTGGGCCTCATCCAGTCAGTTGAAGGCCTAAGAAAAAAGACAGGGGTCCCCCCCAAAAAGAGCAATTCTTCTTCCAGACTGCCTTTGGACTTGAGCTTCAACCTCAACTCATCCCTGTGTCTCCAGACTGCTGGCCTATTCTGCAGACTTTGAACTACCCCTTTACAATTGCTCTCTCTCTCTCTCTTTATTTGTAGATATTCTCTCATTCCATGACATATATAGAGAGATATAATATTGAGATATATAATAATAATATATTATATAACAATATGTATTATCCTATATAATAAAAGTGTAATTTGCAAATTGACTGAACAGCAGGACGACTGGTCACTATGACGCACACTGACCACCAGGGGGAAGACGCTTAATGCAGGAGCTGCCCCCTGGTGGTCAGTGTGCTCCCACAGGGGGAGCGCCTCTCAGCCACAAGCCAGGCTGAAGGCTGGCAAGCGCAGTGGCCCGCCTCCACAGCAGCGCTAAGGATGTCTGATTGACAGCTTAGGCCCACTCCCTGTGGGCTTCTCCCCAAGGGCTCCCAGACTGCGAAAGGGCGCAGGCCGGGCTGAGGGACCACCCCCCTCCCGAGTGCACAAATGTCGTGCACTGGGCCTCTAGTTATATATAATATAAGAAGTATTAGATATCTTTCTTTCATAGACCATGAGGAAACAGGTACTCTCATACATGGCTGGTAGGAAATTCAAACTGGTATAACCTTTAGAAAAGGAATTTTGCAAATTTATCAAAATTATAAATCTATTTTTACCTTTTGACCCAGTGATTTCAATATATATATAGTGATTATATTAAGTAACTGTTTACGTGGTTGTTAATGAATATGTGAGTTCTTTCTAATATTCTACTAGCATTTATTCTTCTTAAAGTTTTTTTCTTATTTTAATTGAACTTTTTATTGACCTTTAATATGCATCTCTACATAATAACTACTTGGCTTGATGAATTTTGCACAACTGAGCACACTTAGGTTAGCCAACAGGACATTACCAGAACCTTCCCATCACTATCACTCCCACAAGCGTAGTCACCTTCTGGTTTTGCAACAGCATAGATTAGTTTTGCATATATTTGTGCTTTATATGAATGGACTCATACAACTGCAAAAAGAAAACTGATAAATATATGAATGAGTACAGGTGAAAGTTGAGGATCTAGAAATTGGTTTCCTGAAAACTTCCCATGCTTAGATACCCCAGGTTCACATGTGCAGCAGCTTGAAGACCCCTGGTTCAAGGTCCAGAATACCCCGTAGGATTATACCAGTATAATTATCACAATTTGAAAAAGCATTTTAAAATGTTTTCTCAGAGACATCTGTGAAGAAATTACATATTCATTTGGGTTATAGAATAAGTTGAGAAGAAATTATAAATATTAATATTTACAATTTTCGATATAAACAAGCCACATCAAGTTCTAAGTGCTAAGGGCATATGAAATTGAATAGGACATAACCTGTACCTTTGAAGGCCCTCAAGTTTATTTGTAAAGATATATATTCAAATAATTATAGAATAAGATGGTTTGCAACAAGTTCCTTAAAAACACTATTTTAGGAGTCAGATTTTAGATTTCCATAATTTTATATCAAAGTGATAGTTTTCTCATATGTATCATAATTATTTTTAAAAGGGGGGATTAATGACTAATATAAACTAAAAATCAAAGGTGAGCACTTTTAAGCATCACGCATGGATGGTTCCTAGGGCCCTACATTATCATTTTGAAAATTTGTGATGCTGAAATAAAGAATGAGATAAACTATTGCTTCAATGTCTAGAGCACTCAGAGAAAAAAAAAAGTAGAGAGAACATTTTTAACACATTTTAAAACCAGGAAAATTTGCAGAGCAATTTGGCAATATCTACATAGATGAAGTTTAAAGTTTATCTACTCTAACCTAACAATTTCAATTCTAATTTTATCAATTCTAGCATTCCTGATAAAATCTTAAACACAGTCACAATAATTTGATTATTAACCTGGCTAGAACTTAGAAGGTAGGAGGGAAAATATTTTTTAGCCCCACAGAAGTCTTGTTAACCCTTTTCTGCAAAGAGTTTCCCTGCTAAGGGAGCTTATGAAAAGTGATGTGTTATAGCTGAACTTTACCTTCAGGAAGAGTAGTCTTAAATAAAATTTTGCCATCTAAACATTTAAAACTCAAAAGTTAAGTAATGTTTTGTTTACATAATATGAATTTTTATGAGGAAAAAATGTTTTCTGTCACACAGCTATAGAACTATAGAATTATTAATTGACAAACGTATAGCATTTTTGTGCTGATGTTTTCCATAAGAGACATGAGAAACTTTAGCTAAATTCTGGTACAATACGGAATACAGGAAAAATAGTTCTTATTCTTCTGATCCTTCGAGAAAATTGAGGATACCTAGGTACCTGACTTTATCAACCATTGAAAATTCTGTAATGAATTACTGCTGTAAGTGTTTTTAATAATGCCTTCTTAACATTTACCTGAAAATAAAATTAATTAACTGCTTTACTCTCCATGTCATAACTTGAATTAGCCTAACATGGCTGTCCTCTAACTGGTCTTTTA
>NW_005871332.1:371880-380302 GCF_000147115.1 Myotis lucifugus
CTTTCACTCACTGCTGGTAGGAATGCAAAAGGGTACAGCCACTTCGGAAAACCAAATGTACGCTTACCATTCAGTCTAGCCATTGCGCTCCTTGGTGTTTATCCAAAGGAGCTGGAAACTTATGCCCACACATTTCCCTGCCCACACGTGTTTATTCCTAATTGCCTAAACTTGGAAGCAACCAAGATGTCCGTCAGCAGGTGAATGGATAAGTAAACTGTGGTACATCTAGTCCATGTATTCAGCACTAGAGAGAAGTTATTAAGCCAACATCACTTATTTTTTTAAAATATATTTTTATTGATTTCAGAGAGGAAGCGAAAGGGAGAGAGAGAGATATAAACATCAATCATGTGAGAGAATCACCCATTGGCTGCCTCCTGCACACCCCACACTGAAGATGGAGCCTGCAACTGGGCATGTGCTCTGACCAGGAACTGAACCGTGACCTCCTGGTTCATAGGTTGATTCTCAACTACTGAGCTACAGCAGCCGGGCCACTGTGGCTGATTTTGACTCATTGTAAAATAAAGTAACTAGAAGATTTCTTTCTTCATGAAAAATATTGTTACATCAAAATAAATACATTTGTAAAGATAAATAAATGCATACATACATACATAAATACATTTGTCTTAAATAGTCATTAACATCTTGGCCCAACATTCATTTTATGAAAATGTCACGTGTGAGATAAACAGAAAACATGATCAGGTAGACCCCACATCTTCAACAAAGTTTCACTCTGTGGCTTCAGGAGCTTTCAGGAATTAGACTGAAATTGACTGCAGCTATAGTATCTTTGGGTTGAGAAGATATAAGTTAAAATGTTCATTTTTGGTCATTAAGAAAAATCAAAAGTGGAAACCCTGAAAAGGGGAATTTTTTAACATGAAGGTTGTTAAACCACATCAGTACAATACATTGAAGCGAGGATATAAAAGTAAATTATATTAATGTACTTGTGTTCCCAAACTGTTTTCTTGGCCAGAAATTATTCAACATATAAAAAGATTCCCAACAACGTCAATGACTGTGCAGGAAACTGATAACCGCTCAACCTCCCACTCTGCTTACCACCCCCGCAAAAAATAAAATAAAATTGGAGCACTGACTGCACAGTGCTCTCAGCCACTTTGTTACCCTGAGAAATGCAGAGGGTCGGCGGAAATTATCCTGTAATGAGCAATCCATCTGCTGTACCTAAAAATGGAATAAAAATGCCACCCTCGACTTTTCCATGGTAGTAAATTAAAGCCTAATGTATAGTTCTAATTGCTAACATTTTCTCTCTAATTATGGTTCAGTTTGGCTAGGATTTCCGACAATCCCCTTGTTCCCCTAAAGCAAACACCAGAGAATATTCTAACCCCACTGGTGGCATTTATTAATAACCCCCTTGACAGATGAAAAAAAATCATTATTCTATATTAGACAGGAAAAGATTTTCCCAGCCAAAGCTAATTGATAAAAAACCCATTTAGTCAGTACAGAGGAACTGCTTTTAGAGAAGGGAAAAATACAATAGTGTCAAAAAACAAAACAGCCTCACGCATAGTGTGATGCTGCCTGGCTACTATTTGGGGTGCCAGCAAGGGAAAAAAAACAACCTGATAAATGTAGGAGAAAATATCCATGCACACTTAGGTACTGGATGAGATGAGAGGAAGAGAGCTCTCTTGTGAGGGATTCTTATTTTGTACCGCCACGAAAGAGATAAGATATGAAAAGTTGGTTTCTATAGATGGCAAATACAAACACATACAAGAACAATTGTCGGAATATTGCCACATTCTTCTATTTAATCCCTTCCATTCTTATTTTTTTAAAGGCATTATTCCTTTTAAACGAATGTACAAAACACACTAAATACAAATCAGTATTTATCTAAAGGTCTAGTTCTCATCAAACAGTATACAGCTTTCTGAGCAACAATAATGTTGGCATAGTAAATAAAAATAAGATTTCTGATATACTGAGAGGAGGCATGGTTTTTAAAAAAAAGAAAGAAATGCGCTGGAAAAAAATTACCTTTGAAAGCTGCACTCCAAAGTATATGAGCCGAAAATAAAAGATGCAACTGTATAAAACACAGCAGTGGTGGACCCAAATGGAAACAGTGGGCCCTGGTACAAGCATATGGCACGGTCAACAGAGTGGAAACCCAATATTAAAATCAACTAAAATCCAATCTGCCTCTAAGTAGCATCATGCACAGACATTCTAAACAATGTCAGAAATAAAAGACTCCTCTCTGCACAAATGCTGTGTGTAGGTTCTAAACAATTTCTGTAGTTACTATTAAATTTTAACAATGTAAGTGTCCACTTCAACTTAGCACACTTTTAGCCCTTAGATTGTACAGACATTGCATTCTACATTGAAGTCCATTAGGAAAACTGCCCAGGGTACTGTCCTGGACGCACATGGACTCAACTATGTACGTTTGTTACTGCAACAGACAGATGTGTAGGTATAATATTTCCCCTTTTGTCAAAAATGCATTCATGTGGCTCAGGGGTTGAGCGTCGACCTGAACTAAGAGGTCACTGGTTCAATCCCTGGTCAGGGCACATGTCTGGGTTGCGGGCTCAATCCCCAGTAGAGGGCATGCAGGAGACAGCCCATCAGTGATGTTTCTATCTCTCTATCCTTCTCCCTAAAATCAATAAAAACTTATTTTAAAATAAAAACAATGCAAATAGACTAGGTGTTCAACTGAAGCAAAGAAAATATATTATCTGAAAAACTGGAGGAAAGGTCTTCTGCTTAAACAAATGATCTAGTTAATGTAGATCATTGTTGTATACATATGCAGAAATGCTCATTAGTAGAAGCACCAGGTAATGCAGTTATAGGTAATACAGAACATTAAGAAGTTAAAATGAGGGCTTATGGTAAATGCTATTTAATTCACACTCCCATCTCCCAAAGAATAAAAAAGTTGCCTGTAGTTTACTATGTTCAGTTCAAATGAAATGTCCATGATCCTGAAATATAATTTCAGAGTACTCTTATGAAGAGAAAAAACAAGAGTAGTCAGATACCCACCGTCCCCACTGAGATTTATATGTTTCAATGAACTCAATAATATGTGAGGCCTTTGGTGATACAAAAGACTCAGTCCCGCCAAATCAGCTGATCGGACTTGTTCTTTGTTACTCTTCGTTGATCCCTGCCAGGGCAAAGGTTCCTGAACATGAAATTACAGACTATTTTGATGGAAAGGTATCACTGCCCTGCCATTTGGATCTCTTTGAATTTACTTTTCAGTTGTTGCTAAAAACCAGTTACTATGGGTCAAGGGTGGGCTGTGGACCTTGGTCAGGTTTTCACAAGAAGGGCTTCTATTTTCTATTCCAATAGAGGCAGGCAGGAATAGGCACCCACAGGCTCATTTGGGCAACAATGGAATGGCATAAGGCTCAATATTCATGCTGAAGCTCCATTAGCTACACAAATCTGACATCCTGTCAACACATTGACCCACATTTGTATTTGCAAAGATCTGCCCTAGCAAACCTGGCAGCTACCGACGGGGATCTCCTGTGGAAGAAAGCCCAGGTGACCCACATTTGTATATGCAAAGGCTTGCCCCAGCAACCTTGGCAGTACTCTCCTGGGCATCTCCTGTGGAAGGAAGCCCACCAGTGGGGGCAGGAGATACTTCCCCAAACCCACATATTTTCAAATTCCTCACTCAAAGGGACACCACTGCATTCCCTGGAGAAGTAACAATGTAAATACATTGCAACCCACAGTTTTCATAAATTGTACTACACGGTTTTTACTGCAACCTTTGCTGGCTGTGGAGAAAACAATAGCCTAAACCAAAAGTAATATAAATAATCATACAGCAATTAATAACTGAGTAACAACTATGTTGGGCCCCAAACTAAGCACCGTGGCTCTAACAAAAACCACGTGGTAGATACTCACAAACCCGGGTTCCTGCAAATAAACATATGCACTGAGCTGGTGAGATTACAGGCATGTATGCTTATAAAATGAGACTGTCATTAAAAGTCTAAATTCCAAGTGAGTGGCATGGAAATAAGAGCTAGACATGTCCATAAAGAGAGAAACCTCCGTAGACTCCAGTAGCAGGTGAGCAGGTCCGCATGCGCTAAAATGAGTCTTGGAATAATCTGAACATTAAATTGCCAGTGCACGGTATAAAAGTAAATATGAAGCTTTATGGAAAGTAAAACTTTTGAGTGGACAACAGCAATACCTCGTTACTATGCTGAAGGACAATATCTTTCTCCTTAATGGTAATACTTCTACGTTAAATCATATTCAGTTCCTGGTCTCCTACAATTACCAAGTCCTTTTCAGCCATTCTTCAGATCCCTTCCTATAGAGCCAATGAATCTGCATTTCCACTCTGATCATGAACGGTTGTTCCTATTCCACCATTTTACCTTGGCGTAAAGTGACGTGTTCCTTCTCTGTTCTTCCATGAGTGCAGAATGCCTCTTCATCCATCTCCCTGAAGAGAAGGTTGACATGTATCTTAATTTACTTCTAATTCGACTCCGTCATTATCCCTGCAAGTTAAACTTGTAAAGTTTGAGCCGAAGTCAGGTGGCTGGTTGCTGTCATTGCCATTGACCACTCTCCAGCACTTTGTTCCGAGGGTCTCTCCATCTCCCCCCCACATCCCCCCAGTCCTCAGGGTCTCATTCTAACTGTCAAAGTCATGCTTATAATGTGTATTATCTTGTCAAGAAAATATAACTTGGAGTCATTTGCCAACACCCATTGTAGAAATAAATATCTAAGAGAAGAAGGGGAGATAATACCTCTTTTTTGATATATGAAATACGTACCACAGAGCAATCCTGAACAAGTGATTGTGCAGTCTTTGTGAAAGTTACTCATGAAAATGTTGTTATTGTCATATCCTTCTAAGATAAATGCTTGGGGATTGCCCCCCCACACACACACACACAATTTACAGCTCATGTGGAATATTTTATTAGTAACAAGTTAGTAACTACTAAAGTAGAATCAGTGAATATAAAAATAGACTTTTTTATTGGTGACTGCTAACAATTGTTTTATTATCCTAAAACAGAATTTCTTCTCATGTATGTCTAAAGCCATACATCGTGGTCTTTGACCACGTTTAACCTGCAGCATGGTGCATGGCGGGGGCAGGGAGTGGGAGAGAGATGGAAATGGGACTCAGGAGGTCTGAGTTTACTTCCCAGGGCTGCCACTTCATGGCACTGTGACCTCAGACAAGTTACTTCATTTCTCAGTTTTCCCATCTGTAAAGTAGGGATCATGATCATATTCGCTCAGGATCATTGAATGTTATCAAAATGGAAATACCTGTGAAAATAGTTCATACGTTTTAGAAGTGCATGTGCAAATGGTAGTTGTTGTTATTTTACAATATTTTATTGATTACAATTTAACATATTGGCTAAAACTGCAGTCTCCAGAATCAGGCTACCTGGATGTAAGTCCCAGTTACTAGATGTGAAAGTCCCTTAACTTCTCTGAGCTTGTTTCCTCCTCTGTAAATAGGTATAGTAAGTACCTAACAGGGTGTTGTGTAAAGCACTTAGAGCGCTGTCTGGAAAATCATGAAATACTATTAAATTCAACAAATATTCATTGAATGCATACTCTGTGCTAAACTTATTCCCTTGGGAAATGTTTGCAGTGGAAATGTTTGGGAATACAGTGCGGAATACAAGAACAAAACATCCTTCCTTTTGTGTCACATATATCTTAGCTGGAGTAAGGAAGGTTTTATTAGTAGTAGTAATACAGTAAATGAGAAAGATATTTGGAGGTAATATGATGAAATTAAACAGGGCAATGTGTTTCAGAATGACTCAGGATCTGTGTTAGTAATTAGAAGCTGAGTTATCACTACCATTATTATTACTGCCTTGACTCCTTCTAAATCTATACTATGAAACCCTGGCCTGTGTTTTCAGTGGTTAGAGCATCAGCCTGCACACCAAAAGGTTGTGGGTTCTATTCCCAGTAAAGGGTTTCAGGTTCCATCCCTGGTCCCCCTTGGGGCTTGTGTGGGAGGCAACCAATAGATGTGTCTCTCTCACATCAATGTTTCTCTCTCTCTCTCTCTCCCCTCCTCTCCCTCCCTCCTTTCCAGTCTTTCTAAAACTCAATGGAAAAAATATCCTTGGGTGAGGATTAACAAAAAAAAATTTAATAAGTAAATAAATAAAATAAATCTCTACTGTTGAAGTGCTTCTTTCTTGTGCATGTGCCCATCCTTGACTTAGATACAAATACTTTTAAAGCATTTCCCCTCTTAGTAATACTTAAGAACAATAATATCTCCAAACAATACTGGAAACTCAAGTATCATGTGATGAAGTCACAGCTTGTGACATAGAAATGGACAGAGAGCTCAACTTTAATCACACTTAAACCTACCTAATATTTTGATAGTCAATCTTTTATATATTGGCCTCCAACATTTTTCAGATCAATACATATTTATTAAGCAATTACTAGTATGTGCAAGTCCCTATAGAGAAAAACGATATAAGAAAATAATTCTTGTCAAAAAATTAATAATCAAGTTGAAGGAGAAAAGATAGTAATATGTTTACAGTCAAATAATCTAAAATATTCAAATGACATTTCAAAATATAAAAAATTATTAATGACCGAATACGTTATTTGAATAGGTTAGTTCAAAAGAGAGAATAACATATTTAACTTGGCAGGAAAGTTGACATTTGAAAAACTTGGGAGAAGATAATATTTCAAATGGAGAGAATAGTTTAAACAAATGTCTGCCGACAGTTGAGTGTAAATACATTCCACACAGAGTGAGCAAAACTGTTTGTAGAAGAATTCTGAAGGAGGGGTAGCCATGTGGTTATAAGACAGATGGCATCAGAATCTTAAAAAAAAAAAAAGAACATAAATGCAGTGAAAATATATATGCAGTAAAAATCTACACCTTGAGAATGTTTGTTTTTTCTGGTTATAATGAAAATGAAAAAAGGCAGTGTTAAGGATAAGCCAGTCAAAAGGAAGGGGGAAAAAGAGGAAAATTAGGAAGTTAATGTACATCATGAGGTAGAACATTGTATTGACATATGGTCATTATGCAGACTTTGTGGAAACCTTGGGAGATGTTTGCGATGGATTAAATGTACAAATCAAAAACAGCTATGGCTCTGTTCTACTGATTAAAAATAGGTTTGTATGCATGTTAATGAAGAAGCTATTTGCAAAGGCTATTAATAAAGGGTTAAGGAACCCAGGAAGAAATGGTGAGGCACCAGGGGCTAGTGAAGAGCCAAAACTTCCCTAGACCCAAAAGGGCAGGGGAGGGAGTGGTTACAGGAACCTGGAAAGAGCTGGCGGGGGTGGGGGGGGGGGGGCCGCTCAGCAGCAGAAGCTGTGGCCTCACCAATGGTCAGCAGGGAGGGTGCCAGGAGGGTAAGTACCCTGACTTCTTCCTCTGGCCCTTTGGTCTGCCAACACCCCCTATTGACTGTCCTCAAAGAAAAGCCTCCTCCTTCCTCCAAAGCAGGGGAAGGAGGAAGAGGGGAAAAGTGGAGCGTGAATACAAAGGGGCAAATATACTTGTGTGAGTCTGTACATGTGGGTATATTGTTCTGTGGGTGGAAGAGAGGGGTTGGGGGATGGATAAAAGGAAGGTAAGAAAATCAATTAGCAAGAGGCCACATTATGACAGTCATAGGCCAGAGGCAATTTTGCCTTTGTGGTCTTCTTCCTTCATTGAAAAAAAAAGGTTAAAATTGCATCAATATAAAGACAAATACATTCTAGGCTGGACTGTATTCATATCTTTTCTTCTGATTTGAAAAGCTATTGAACCATTTTCATGGACTTCTGCAGAAGATCAAAAATAAAATGACAAGATCTAAACCAAATGGTGGGGTTCTGCTGGAAAGCAGAAAGGACACTCAGGATGATTTGTGCGGCTTATGCACAAAGAGGCTATTTGTAACCTGAGGGTGGGGTGGGAGTGAGAAAGGGAATCACGAGTCCTGTGCAGTCATGCCCTTACCTCGCCCAGGCCTGAGGGGAGGGGCCACTACCAGAGGCTGGAGAAAGTGTTGTGAGGGGAAGGCATCTTTAGGAGGAACAGTCCCTTAGGAGACTTGAGGGACACAGTCAGCCTGGGATAACCTTGCAGGGAGGAATCCAGGCTTATAACTCCCTCCCTCCCCATTATCTGACCCCAAACAGAAGTCCAGGGCATGAGAACCACTGACGCGGACACACACGCTCATTTCCCAGGGTAGAGAGCTGCTGGAAGGGTGGATATGCAGGACCAGTCAGAAGCTATTGTGGGGGCTTAATAAATACTTTCTCTCCCACCTTTGAAACTGCGGGCCCTTACAACTTTGATTAGCTTTCGCTTTGAATCCTAGATCTAGAATCATATTTT
>NW_005871332.1:380515-382869 GCF_000147115.1 Myotis lucifugus
CCCCCAGACAGAGCCTTTCCCCAAGACAGCAAAAGACAATAGTCTGGAACAGACATGATCACAAGGTCTAGACCTCTGGCAGGCTAAAGATAGTGTCTTTTAATTTTTTTAAATTAACTTTAGAGAAAGAGGGAGAGAGAGAGAGAGAGAGAGAGAGAGAGAGAGAGAGAGAGAGAGAGAAACATCGATTTGTTGTTCCACCTGTTCATGCATTCATTGGTTGATTCTTGTATGTGCCCAGACCAGGGACTGAACGGCAACTCTGGCATATTGGGTCCATGCTCTAACCAAATGAGCTACCAACCCAACTGAGCTCCTGAGCCCTCAGTTGGAATGACTTCCTGGCTACTTTTCCATGAAACAGATAGAGGGATGCCAGAGCAGACTTCAGAGCTGCTCTTGAGACCTGAAGAAATGATTTATTACCTTTATGTCCCTTCCAATCAATCAACTCCCAACAGGACCCTGAACCACTCACCCACAATGTCTTGTGATTTTGCCCTGTAACCTACACACCATTGGAGAGCAGATGTTTTATTTTTTCTTTTATTTTTTAGTTCTCACCTGAGGATATGTTTAGGGAGAGGAAAGGAGAGAGAGAAACATCGATGTGAGTGAGAAACATTGATCAGTTGCCTTCCATCCGTGCCCTGACCAGGGATCAAACCTGCAACCTTTTTGGTATACGGATGGCGCTCCAACCAACTGAGCCACCCAGCCAGGGTGAGAGTTGGGTCCTTTAAAGTGCTAGCTCCCCACATTCCAGATTGACCAATTCAATACTAAACTGTTTTCCTTTAAACACTGCAAACTCCTTGGTGTGCATTTCTTTTGGCCAATGTGCCCAGGCAGACAAACTCAAATATTAGAGTTTGTTAAGTTCTTCTAGTTGGGGTAATAATTAGGTTAACAAAGACAGACTAATAGAAGAAAATGTACAAAGTTTATTACCGATGTACATGATGGGGGTGTTATCCTATCTAATAATAGACAAACATGGTAATTGACCGTACCTTCGCTATGCCTCCCATTGGCTAATCAGCACGATATGCAAATTAACCCAACCAAGATGGCGGCCAGCAGCCACGCAGCTGAAGTGAGCAGGAGGCTTACTTGCTCCAGTGATGGAGGAAGCCAAGGTTCCCCGCCTGCCGCGGCCCGGCTCTGAGCTCCGAAAGCAACAAAGTTTCAATTATAGAAGCTAAACAAACCCCAGATACCTGCTTTCAGCAGGCCGTGGCCTCAGAGCTGGAGCAAGCAGGAGCCCGGCTCTCAGCTCCAGTGACGGCAACAAAGTTTCAATTATAGAAGGTAAATAAATCCCAGAATAAAAAAGAAAAAAAGGAGAGGCTGGGAGCTTCAGTCGCTGGCCAGCCTGAAAACGGCCCTCAGCTCCTCATCCAGGCTGGCCAGACACCCCAGTGGGGACCCCCACCCTGAAGGGGGTGTGACCAGCCTGAAAACACCCATCAGCCCCTCATCCAGGCTGTCCAGGCACCCAAGCAGGACCCCCACCCTGATCCGGGACACCCTTCAGGGCAAACCAGCCGGCCCCACCAGTGACAAGGCCTCTATCCTATATAGTAAAAGCGTAATATGCAAACTGACCCTAACAGCAGAAAGACTGGGAATGACTGGTCACTATGACACACACTGACCACCAGGGGGCAGACGCTCAATGCAGGAGCTGCCCTCTGGTGGTCAGTGCACTCCCACATGGGGGAGCTCTGCTCAGCCACAAGCCAGGCTGATGGCTGCCAGTACAGTGGTGGTGGTGAGAGCCTCTCCTGCCTCCTCAGCAGCGCTAAGGATGTCTGACTGCAGTTTAGGTCTGCTCCCCGCTGGCAAGTGGACATCCCCCGAGGCTGCCAGGCTGCCAGAGGGATGTCTGATTGCCAGCTTAGGCCCAATCCCCGGGGAGCAGGCCTAAGCCAGCAGGTGGTCATCCCCTGAGGGTCCCAGACTGCGAGAGGGCACAGGCCGACTGAAGGACCCTCCCCCCTCCGCCCTGAGTGCACAAATTTTTGTGCACTGGGCCTCTAGTGCTGCTATAAAAAAGAAGGAATTCTTACCATTTGCAACAGCATGGATGGATCTGGAGAGCATTATGCTAAGTGAAATAAGCCAGTCAGTGAAAGATAAATACCACATGATCTCACTCATTTATGGATAATAAAGAACACTATAAACTGATGAACAAAAATAGATCCAGAGACATAGAAGCTTTGAACAGACTGTCAGATTACAGCAGGAAGGCTAGGGAGGGTTGGGGAGGGGAGGTAAGAGATCAACTGAAGGACTTGTATGCATGCATATAAGCATAACCAATGGACGCAAGACACTGGGGGTAGGGG
>NW_005871332.1:382969-395941 GCF_000147115.1 Myotis lucifugus
CCTTCCCCCCCCCCGAGTGCGCAAATTTTTGTGCCCCAGGCCCGTTGTGAGATATAAGACTCCAAACACATTGGGCAGCTGAGGTTTATATGCCATTATGGACAAAGAAGAAAGAGGGAAGGGGTCTGAGATGTCAAAGGAAATAGGCAACTTACAGGTAGTTGAGGAAGAGCAGAATTGCAGTGGCAGGCAAATTCTTTCTAGATAACCCAGAAACACTGGGACACAAAGTGAGGGGCGACCTACCTATCAGGCCCCTGCCTGAGCTTTCCCATCTAATGCTAAGTTGAATACGTTAAGATTCCAATCCTGGCGAAAGCCTTTCCATCTGAATCTCTTAGACAGGAAAAGGGAAGGGTCAACGATTCTTTCAGAGTTTTTTGTTTCTTAATAACCAGCTTAAAATCAGTATCCTGAAAGGCAGTTTTGGAGTGGCAAAACTTTAGTTTCTTTCACTATGACTACTGATGGCCTCTCTAGCATGGACTTGGACTAGTCCAGCCGTGGGCAAACTACGGCCCGCGGGCCGGATCCGGCCTGTTTGAAATGAATAAAACTAAAAAAAAAAAAGACCGTACCCTTTTATGTAATGATGTTTACTTTGAATGTATATTAGTTCACACAAACACTCCATCCATGCTTTTGTTCCGGCCCTCCAGTCCAGTTTAAGAACCCATTGTGGCCCTCGAGTCAAAAAGTTTGCCCCTGGACTAGACTCAGCAGTGGATCTCAGCATCAGAATCACCTGACAGCTTGTTAAATTAGATAGCTGGGCCCCAGCCCCCAGAGTTTCTGAACTGGTGGGTGTCGGCTCGGGTCCAAGAATTGGCATTCCTAACGAGTTAGAGTTTCCAGGTGACCTTGATGCTGTTGATCTGAGGATCACACTTTCAGAACCACTGTGTAGAGTTCTCCATGGACCCTCTGTCCTAAACCTTAAGATTTGATCGCTGTATCTGCCAGCATCTAGAACAGTGCTTAGTAACATAACAGGTCCTGAATAAGAAATAAACAATTGACCTAAGTGAAACTTTAACTAAAGCAAATTCTCCCTGACTCCATTTAATCATCTAAAAAGTACTCAACAATCCATGACCCACAATGAGACAGTGGCCAAACCAACACAACAGATCTGAGGTTCTGACAGGCATCTTCTAAGTTGGGGTCCTGTCCTGGGCCATTTCCAATCTCACGTATTGCAGAGGCCTGTTTGCTATGTTGATATGATGGTCCAAATGTTTTATTCAGTGTGAAGAGCATAGTGAATGACTCCATCATTAGTGTTTCCATAGTATATTATATGTAATCATTCAGCCATCAAATATTAAGTTACAGAGCTAAGGGCCATTCAGAGCGCTAGTCCCTGGGGAAACAAAGATGAATGACTCCTGCCCTCTGAGCTCACAGTCTAAAGAGAAAGCAGACATGTACACAGAAAAACTATGGTAAATATTATCTTAGACATACAACGTGGTAAATAGAGACCTTACATGGCTAGGCTAGAAGCAGGAAGAAGGAAGGAGGCAACTCTGCCTAGGATTTTCAGAGAAAGCTTCACAAAAGTGACTTCTGAGATGGGTATTAAAGAATGAACAGAGGTTTTCCTGGTTTGTAAATGGGAGAAGAGCCTCCAGACTGAAAGTCTAGTTTGTATAAACAATAATATTTGGAAATTAGTGATAGTTGAGTATATTATTGCATAGGGCAGTGATGGCGAACCTATGACACGCGAACTCATTTTTTTGGTTGATTTGTCTTTGTTAAATGGCATTTAAATATATAAAATAAATATCAAAAATATAAGTCTTTGTTTTACTATGGTTGCAAATAGCAAAAAATTTCTATATGTGACACGCCCCAGAGTTAAGTTAGGGTTTTTCAAAATGTTGACACGCCCAGCTCAAAAGGTTTGCCATCACTGGCATAGGGCATCAAGGAGGACCAGGCTAGGGACTGATCAGGGGTAAAGCTAGAGCGGTAGATCATGTAGAGAGCCAGGTTGTGCACAGTCCCTGAATGACAGACTCAAAAGAGCCACCTCACAGGTCTTCTCCAGGAAGCCTCTGTAACCCAGGGTGGGGTGACCAGCCCTGCCCCAGGCTCCCATAGCAAACTCTACGTACTTTTATCATAGTCATTACTTCATTAGACTGAAATTATCTGCTCATGTTTTCAACTTTCCTATTAGATCGTAATCTCATCAAAGGCAGAAACTCATATTCCCTTTTGCAGTGGCATTTGGTCTGACGTAAGGTAAGCAATGAATAAACGTTTGCTGAAAGGGGAGAGATGAAGGAGGTCTTTCTATGACTGGATGAGCAATGAGGGGTCTCCAGCTGGTCTGGTCAGCCTTACCTAAGAATGGGTGCTGCGCAGCAAAAGAAACCATCAACAAAACAACAAGAAAGCCCACTACATGGGAGAACATATTTGCCAATGTTATCACTGATAAGGGTTTAATCTCCAACATTTATAGGGAACTCATACAACTCAACAAAAGGAAGATAAACAATCCAATCAAAAAATGGGCAAAGGACCTAAATAGACACCTTTCAAAAGAAGACATTCAGAAAGCCAAGAGACATGAAAACATGCTCAAAGTCACTAATCATCCGAGAGATGCAAATCAAAACAACAATGAGGTACCATCTCACACTTGTCAGACTGGCTATCATCAACAAATCAACAAACGACAAGTGCTGGAGAGGATGTGGAGAAAAAGGAACACTTGTGCACTGCTGGTGGGAATGCAGACTGGTGCCGCCACTATGGAAGACAGTATGGAGTTTCCTCAAAAAACTAAAAATGGAACTCCCATTTGACCCTGTGATCCCACTTCTAGGAATATATCCCAAGAAACCAGAAACATCAATCAGAAAGGATTTATGCACCCCTATGTTCATAGCAGCACAATTCACCATAGCTAAGATCTGGAAACAGCCTTAGTGCCCATCAGTAGATGAATGGATTAGAAAACTGTGGTACATCTACACGATGGAATACTATGCTGCTGTAAAAAAGAAGGAACTCTTACCATTTGCAACAGCATGGATGGAACTGGAGAGTATTATGCTAAGTGAAATAAGCCAGTCAGTGAAGGAAAAATACCACATGATCTCACTCATTCATGGATAATAAAGACCATTATAAACTTATGAACAAAAATAGATACAGAGGCAGAGCTGCCTTGAACAGACTGTCAAACTGCAGCGAGAAGGCCGGGGAGGGTTGGGGGCAGGAGGGAGGGGGTAAGAGATCAACCGAAGGACTTGTATGCATGCATATAAGCATAACCAATGGACATAAGACACTGGGGGGTAGGGGAGGCCAGGGGATTGTCAAGGGCGGGGGGGAAAAAGGAGATATATGTAATACCCTTTGTAATACTTTAAGCAATAAAAAAATAGTAATAAAAAAAAAGAATGGGTGCTGTGCTTTTCTTTCTCCCCCTCCCTCTCTTTCTTCTTTCCAACATTCCACCAGGTACCCAGGGTCTTACTTTTCATCTTGAAGGTGCTGAGCACCCCAAGATTTGGATAGGGAATTTTATTCACAGTAGGAAGATTAAAGGGAATAGCTGTTTTTCTTCTATGTCTTTGGGATTTTGATGTATCAAAAATGAAGAAGCAGGAAATCTAAGTGCTTCCGTGGTGTGGTGGAGAGTTGAGGGGTAGGAGATTATTGAAGCCCTGAGTGATGTACTGTTTGAATGACAGGTGAAGTTTAAGAAGCTAAAGAAAAGGCAGTCCTGGTCCCGGATAAATGCAATCATCCATTTTCACTGCTCTTCATCCTGACTCCTCACTGTAGCTCCATATGTAAGATGATGCCCAGCACATTTTAAACACCAACTCATCTCCCTCTACCCACCTACTAAGGAAAAGACCTGTTTAAGCTCTTTCCTAAGAAAGACAAGCTATCATAAAATCAGGTACTGTGAACAATATGTGTAAAATTTAATTTTTGTTTAGAACTGGATATAACCACATCAACAAAGCACTATTAGAAGTGCTTTGAAAAATTCTGAATCTACTCCTTTATAAGTTGTATATTACTTCTACTCCATTCAAATAGATAAATTTAAATAGGTTGTTCACTGCACAAGGACATCCACATAGGGGGATAAATGGAGACTCAAATCCAGCCTGAATGCTGTACAATAAACTATGTGCCTGTGAACTATACATACCCAGGTGAGCCAGCTTTTTTTGATCCATACAAGAGTTTATTTGGTGCACAGGACAGAGCTCCAACCAACTGAGCCACCAGGCCAGGGCTATCCTAGTGTCTTGGGAAAGGATGGGCTGAAATCTCAATGATGAAGTAACCATTACCATCTCCATCACATTTCAGGTACACTATTTCCCTAGAGAACAGTCCTAATGTAAGAGTTATGACTGGAGGCTTCACTGGGAGGTGTAATGCCAGGGCATTAAAAGTGAAGAAAAGGAGAAGTGAAGCAGAGAAGAAAAGTAGATAAAACATGGTCCACTCTGAATTGACCGCAGCATCATGACCCCCAGCTGAGTGATGCAGGCTGTCTAGGCAGGCTGCAGGAACTCCCTGCTCGTCCCCACCTCTCATAGGTTGAAGCTGGCCCTCTGGGACCAATACACTCCCTGAATATGTTACCCAGCTGTCTCCATTGCCCTCTTCTCCAATGCCATTCTCCCACTCTGCTGCTAAGCCATCAGTCCTTCAAAGTGGATTTTTTGTATTTATTTGTGTGTATCCAGGGATAGTAAAGTTCCCAAAGGGGTAGAGGAGGAGGAAGATGATATAATTTTAATAATCAGCTTTTAAAGATATTCTCATTCAAATAATATTTAACGCTTAATACATCTCAGAAACATTTATGATTTACTTAAATTATCACCTCTTTTGTAAATGAGTATTTTTCCTCTTAATGACTGCCTGTAATGGGCATTTGTCATAGTCTGTAACAATCCAAACTCTGAGCTTCCAATTTGAAATTGTCATTAATGAACACTATTGCTACCACCCGACAGTGAAGTTAGGGACACAGCCAACAGTCAGTAATCACTTCCGGAAATGTGCAGCAAAAATTCTGACTTTAAGACTTGTGCGTTGCATTGTTTAATGAGAAAGGAAATCTTGAAACGTACCTGATCCTGCAAAGTAATTCGGTCCCCAAAATAAGCAAAGGGAGAGATTTCCCGTTTTGTTCACCAACCCATAATTTGGGAGGAAGTGTTTGGGTTATTTTAATTAATTATTACAAATTAAATATTTCAACAACTTGAAGTGAGCCCTTAAAAGAATGTAAAAATATATATTTAGCTCCCCTCTGCTAAAACTGTAGTGGATGATAGAATGCCTACTGTCTATTCGATAAAAATAAAACACAAGTTTTCCGTTTTCTCAAACACACACACACACACACACACACACACACACACACACACACAACAGTGCCACCCCAGTTAGAGGCTTTACCATGCACGTTCATTTGCACTCGCAGCTGGGGCAATTAGAGAGTGTACTTAATGGAGTGTCATGTTAATTGTTTTCCGAGTTAACCAATTTCTTCATTTAATTGTCAATTGATTAACCTATTGAAATGTTAAGTGACTCAGTTTCCTTCCAGAGTAAACAGCAGCAGCATATGGTAGCGTCCTCAGCCAAAGGCATCCCTCATTTGCTTGGAGTCCATGTGCTGGTATTTTTCTACACCCCCCTGAGCTTTTAATTAGACGAGGCAACGTTACACGTGTTTGTCTGCTGGAAAGGTTATCAGTGCCGAGGCTGACCTGCAGAGGCAAGGCTGAGCCTAGCAGCTTTAATAGGAAAGGTTTTCAGCTATGACTGTTGTACTTGATTGCATTGTGATGGTAATTAACTCAAGACTGCTTGCCTCCGCGTGTGTGTGGCGTCTTTCCTGTAGCACTAACTCTGCAATGAGATGTTTCCTGACACATATATGCACTTATTAGGCACTCATTGGATTCTCATAAGCATGCAAATAGTCAAGAATTTCTTTAGGCGAACGCCACACCACTCAGATTGCGGTGCCATGAAATAAGTAGGATGTTCCTTGCCTGCAGGGCATTTTGCAGAGTGAAAAGCTAGCTCCTTTTAGGAGAGTGTTGCTGCTTTATTGCCATGTTGTCTCATCCCAGCAGATCTTCACAACTAGAAAGTGAAAATCATTTTAGCTTTTCAACTGAAGCACGCATGAGGACATGCGTAGGATTGAGAGGTAGACGGATTCGGAAGCATTTTTTTTCTCAATGTTCCCGTTAAAGATTACTACTGTGTTTTAGTGACCAAATCAATATAAGGGCCCGGTGTTGAGCTATTAACTCGGTCTTCTAGTCTCTTGAAGACTGTTGTCTGACTCTGGGTGCGTGTTGCTTGCATGTGCGGTTTGACTGTACCGCACTATTGTTTCATTATGAGCCAGTGCACAACCGAGCCAGCTTACCATCCTTGATAGTGTTGGTAGCAGGCAACTGAGACAAAATGATTACAAACCTATGTTGTGTTCAATAGTTCTTTAGAGGATTTCTCTCTTAATAGTTCTGGCTCATTCATGTCTGATTCAGCACATTTGTTCTTGTAAAAAGGCATAGCTTAGGAGAGTTTCAGGGTGGGTTAATAACTCAACTGAAAATGGCTGCTCGCATTGTAAAACCTTGTTCCTCCAGTGGCTCGGGGCTTTCTTCAGTTTTGCTGCTCGGCAGCTTCGGCCCAGTTGGTAAACAGCTTAAGTCCAGACATCTTTTCATTCTCTGAGCAGCGGATTGAAATAAAAATGCATATAAGTGGCGACTGACTGGCGGTGGCCTAACAATAGCCTGTAACATTATGCAAGGGTATTTACATAGGAATAAGGCCTCGCTAAAGGAGATGGGGCAATTAATGATGTGGGCCACACATATAAGGAAAGTTTGTCCAATCCTTTCCTCAATAAAGATCTTTTGTAAAGTGCTATGGAAACTCGGAGGCCCCGGGGAGATTAAGGGGAGGTCTTTTCTGGGACTTTAAAAATATATGTATATATGTAATTGCAAGTTTCAATAAGCCAAATTATATTAAATAAATGCACAGGAAAGAATAGGAACTGTTTTGTTTTGATCATTTGGGGCAGTTTCTCTAACCCTGGAAAAGGGCAGTTACATGTGTTTTCCGTTTTTCTCTCCTCTCTCCTACCTCCTCTCTTAGTTGAGTAGAAAATCAGTTCTGAGATAGATAAATTCCTTAGCTACCTGTTTCCTGGCGTTTGAAATTCAAGCACCAGTGTAAAATATTTGAAAAGTTTTACCATACTTACTTCTTATTTCAAGGGACGTTTAGACGACGGGAGGAAACACTGCCCAGTGGTCAAGCCTGCGGGGCAAGCCTCGGGATTTTCAGGGGTGTCAGGCAGCTGGCTGGCACAATGCGAGCGACAGGCACCCAAACAGGGAGGGGCCCCCAAGAAAACGCGAGGGCTGTGTCCTAGGAGAATCTGAAAACGCTCATTCAAACCTAGCCCTTTCTTAGGCTCGATGTCTTAAGAGAATAAGTATCTTGTTAGCCCAGATACAAATTGAAAAGTCAAATGCTTAAATTATTTTCTTCCTGATACTGTCCCGATATACTGATTTGGGGAGGAGGGAGGAGGAGGTCCTCCCTACCCCGCCCCAGCTGTAAGAGACAAATCCCGGGCAGCCCTGTCACATGTTTTCCTTCTTATCTGAGGCTCACCATCTGCTTCTGCCCTTGGCCAGATAGCAGTACTGTTATTATTACTTTGCATCAGAATACTTTTCATAAAAGTATCATCAGCATTCCGAAAATAAGAGAGGAAAATAACTCACGCCCTCTTTGCATGCCTTATGACCAGTGAAAGCAATTCCTATCTTTTAAGCAAAGCACTTCATTTCTCTTTTCTTTCTTTCTTTTTTTTGTTTTTGTTTGTTTTAATGTTTCCTCTCACTCAGAGGGCATTTTCTGAGAAAGCAGAACTTGGGCAGGGATTGCTCGATCTCTGTTCACACTTGCTGGTGAACCTGTTCTTACTTCCAAAAGTTGCTTTTTATTCCATTTTCTCATTTTTACTTGGTTCATGAAATGCATGCTCATATAGGATGAGTGAAATAAAATCTTAATGTGATCACGCATAAGCTTTGGGTGCCTGTGTGTGTGTGTGGCATACAGAGGAAGTGATTTCGGCGGCAGCCCCACCAGGCAGGCAGAAATCAATGCCTCATTGAGGACTATTGATCAGTACTAAATTAATTAGACTCCAAGGCTTATGGCAGTTGATAAGACAACTTGTTAATTTAGTCAATGATAGTGTTTTCCCTAAAGCAGCAAATACCCTCTTTTTTAGAGAAGGCATTTCTAATACTTGCTGCAGTTCTTTTAGTAAAAATACTGTTTTCATCTTTCTTGTTTCCTTTTCTGGGAAAGGGGTGGTTGGAGTGGGTGGGTTGGTGGAGGGGAGGGTGGTCCAATAGGTAAGGGTGTGCTGTAAAAATGTATATGCTGAGGAGTCAGTCTAGAATTTTCATTCATCCACTCCCATTTCTGTTCCCTAGCCTAGTGTTATAATTTTGGGATGAAAAGAACACAGTCAGATTATAACCCGGGACCTGGATTTCCCATGGGGCTTTGGCCACTCCAGCCCTCCAAGGATGTTCATTTGGAAGGGAGCTACTTCCTAAACCTGCATTTAGCATTGACTGATACAGATCGCTTTTGCTTTTCATTTCAACCTGCAACAGTGATGGTCATAGTCAATAACAAAGACTTCAGCCCCGCCGGTTATGCAAACTGTGAATGGAATGAAGGTATCCCAGAATGCCCTGGACATGGGGCAGTACTTCCTGCTGGCTTGGAAGGACAAAAGGACAAAGCCCGGGAGTGTAGGGGTCCCACCAACAGCTCTTGGAGGCAACAGTCTGCTATCAGCGGCACTCCAACCCTCTGAGAATGCTAATAAGCTAGTGAAGAGCTCAGCTTTCTTGCCATAATTCTATAGTGTGGTTGAGGACCCCATAGTGCTCACTAAATAAAGACAACTAATTGAGAATTTTTTGCACATTTTGCCCAGGGGACTTGTTGTTCATTCGATTCTTTGGGGAGAATGTACCCCTACTGACAGGAGGAACTGATTGTTTTGGCAGCCTCATGTTACTCTTCCCCGGGTCTAAGACTGACTTTTGAAGTATGACAAAAATGTTTAATTTTTATAAAATGATGTCGCTGGGAATTATTTGAGATCTCAAAGAATAGGCGTGCCAGTGTTCATCTAGAGAAAGAAAAAAAAATCCTGGCAGAGAGTTTTTTGAATTAAAGCCCTGTTTTTTCTTTTTCTTTTTTTTCCCCCTCTTAAATTGTATTTTCTGTGGTGAGGCCTACATTTTTGTGTCTGCAGGTGACACGTTGATTGAAACTAAAATTAATAAATCAGCTGAAAAGCTCACACCTACAGCTCACAGCAGGGCCTGGAAAACACGTTTATAAAGGGAGCTTTATGCCCTCATATAAAGAAGGAATAAATTACAGAAGCACTTGTTGCCCTGGGATTTGATTTTTGCTTTGCAATCTGGTATCTTATTTTTGGAGGCTTATTGTAAATCAACAGGTTCCTGGTTGCTTTAGCAGGTGACTTTGCTATTAATCTCTTACTTGACCATTACAGCATATTAATGAGGATGCTTCCAAACGGGGCTCTATCTTCTGACCAAGGAATTAAGTTTAAAAGGTGTACTTTTTACTCGATGGCTTGCGGTTAGCCACGTTGAGGACCAAATGCAAAGTAGCATTTTCTACAGCGTGTGTAGTATTAAGGAGTGTTTTACTAACATGTGTGTCTTACTGTGCTTTTCTTCTCTCCTACACTTATTCCTTCGCCATGGAGGGCAATTATGGAACTTACCAGTCTCTGTTCATTTTTTTAACAAAATAAAATTATGTACAAATAACAAAATGATATCCTTTCTTATTAATGTGCACCCTCATTTTAATTAAACAATGTCAGTGTGCTTTGGAGGTGTGTTCAGAATTAAAATGTATGATTTGGGAAGGCAAGAGATTCAACATTTCTCACCAGAGCCAGATTAATAAATGTCATTACAAGTGCGGGAATTTAACCATCACATTTCCCTTTAGAGTCGGAGGTAATTGGAAATGTTTAAGCTTGACAAAAGAAAGGAGTAAATATACCTATGGGGGTAGTTCAGAAATATAAAGAAGAAATGAGGATTTAAGTCTTAAATTTGTAATTACCAGGCTCTCCAAAGTGCATAATGGTGCAGAACAACCCCACATATAGGAAGAACCGCTTTGTTGCAGTCCACAGATGTTGCAAAGGACATCCTCTGCACGATTGTTATTATTGTGCATCTCCTTTCACATCTTCAGGGCTATCTGGTCCACACCTCAGGCATGCATGTAGCATGTAGTCTTTTTTGCAAACCTAAGAAATGTCAAGCTTGGGCTTTTCTTATTTTTAACTATTTTAAATCAAGGGTTTGTGCCAACTGAGGCATATTTTTCAAGAATATATATTTGTATTGATTTCAGAGAGGAAGGGAGAGGGAGGGAGAGATAGAAATATCAATGATCAGAGGGAATCATTGATTGGCTGCCCCCATCTAGGGATGGAGCCCACAACCCTGGCATGTGCCGTTGATCAAAATCGAACCCAGGACCCTTCAGTCCGCAGGCCAACGCTCTATCTACTGAGCCAAACCAGCCAGGGCAACTGAGGCATATTTGATGTCACTGTCTACCTCACCTTTTCAGGCTACTTCCTCAAGTATCTTCATTCTGTCAGTTGAGGTCAATACCATCACCTCTTTCCATAAGGAATTATCTGGTTAGGTTTCAGGAGAGGAGGAGGTGAGTTCGAGGTGTTTGCAGATCCCAGGTTGAAAGCTAATCCCAGGAATAAGTGAGAGTGAACATTTACAGAACCATCAGATGTGACACGTTTATGAAATAATTGATCATAAAAACATCGTCAGTGTTATTCTATGCTTGTGATCCGAGGCCTCTCCCACAGATGGGAGACTGCGGGAAATAGCACTGTCCTCTCCAACTGTTACCTAAGTTACCAGCTTAACTGGGCATTGGAATTACACTACCAAGCTGCTTGGTTTACAAGAACAAGGACCTTCACCTGCTCCAAACCAGTGCTGTTACCTGGAATCTGGGTCCTCGTTTTAGATTTTGTGTTTAGGCCAATAAGCTGGGAGACCTTGATAAAAATGGCCCCATCTACCTCCAACAACCACAAAAATCGTTGACTTTGGACTCATTTATCTTTTTAAACTGAGAAAGAAAAATATCTGTTCAACACTGGGCAGAAAGTTTATGCACCAGAGACACAAACCCAGCTGCTATAGGTTCTCGTGGAAATGGAATGGTTGTCATGTTTGGTGGGAGCAAGGGTCTTGAAAGTGAGGAGGAGAGGAAAAAGGAGGAAATAAACCTCAAATTACCCAAAATTAAGGGATTTGCTAGTGTGTTCGGGCTGGCCGGGGGCGGGGGGGGGGGTCGTGTCAGGCTAATATATATATATATATATGTTTGTGGGACAAATTTCTAGAAAACAAAATCCCAAATACGCCCCAAAGTGTTTAGACAGTGGCCACTGTGACAGGGGCTTATAAAGGACAGTTACTGTGAGAGCACAGCCCCTCCCCCAGACCCCCTCAAGGGCTTCCAGCTACGGAGGTTTTCAGCCCTTTTTTGTCTTCTTACAACTTAGCAGGATCAGGACACGTTTCTGCAATGCATATGCAGATTTCACCTCTTGTTACTTTCTCTAATGAGCGTTCACTTAATCAATTTGACAGTAGCCTTTATCCTCCTCCCCCCGTTTTCTCCTTCACATCCACTAAGAAAGTTTTCAGGGGGAAGAAAAAAAAAGTGTTAACAGATTCAAGGAGACATTGCAATGTGAAAGGAAGGGTAGGTAGCTGGCCCAAACGGGTGAATGGAAGGCTTCACAAGGACCCCACTCTCTGTCCAGCTCTTGAAAACAGGAAGTAGGTCTGCCAGTCTTTAGAAGACAACCCGTATGCTAATAGCCAACAGGAAGTGATCTTCCTTTTCTCTACAACAGTGAGTTTCAACCTTTTTCATCTCATGGCACACATAAACCAATTACTAAAATTCTGTGGCACACCAAAAAATGTATTTTGCTGACCTGACAAAAATAGGTATGATTTTGATTTACAAAAAATAATAATACTAATAATAACCTACTCTTTTTGCACCAAAGTGACATTTTTAAAAGGCAGGTGCCTGGCCAGCTGGCGTGGCTCAGTGGTTGAGCGTCAACCTATGAACCTGGTTGTCATGGTTCCATTCCTGGTCAGGGTCTGTGCCCAGGTTGCAGGCTTGATCGCCAGTAGGGGGCGTGCAGGAGTCAGCGGATCAATGATTCTCTTCATTGATGTTTCTATCTCTCCTTCTCTCTTCCTCTCTGAAATTAATAAAAATATATATTTTAAAAAAAGCAGGTGCTTGTTCTGGCCAGGTAGCTCAGTTGGTTAGAGCACCATCCCTATACATAAAAGTTGTTGGGTTCGATTCCAGGTCAGAGCACATACAACAATCAACCAATGAATGTATCAATAAGTGGAACAACAAATGGATGTTTCTCTCTCCTCCTCTCTCTTCCTTTCTCTTCATCTGTCTAAAAACAAATTTTAAAAAACCCTAAAAACTTTTACACAAGATTCAATCTTGACGTGAGATAAGAGAAATCAATTCATGTTGGCACTTCCCCATCAAATTTCCCAACAGAACACCCTAAATCTCATGGCCAGTCTTGACCTAGTTAGGTACCTGGGAATGGGGAACGCAGGGGTGGAGGGCAGGTGTGTTTCAATCTAATGTGTAGTTCAGTCTTCCCAGGAAATGAGCATGAGACCCAAATCCTAGGAGTTCTCAATCTCAACCTGAATCTGCTACTGGGCAATCAATGTAACATATGGTCCAGCTGCTGGG
>NW_005871332.1:396472-412643 GCF_000147115.1 Myotis lucifugus
GAAGGAAGGAAGGAAGGAGAGAAAGAAAGAGAGAGAGAAAGGATGGAAGGGAGGAAGGAAGGGAGGAAGGAAGGAAGGAAGGAAGGAAGGAAGGGAGGGAGGGAGGGAGGGAGGGAGGAAGGAAGGAAGGAAGGAAGGAAGGAAGGAAGGAAGGAAGGAAGGAAGGAAGGTCCCTCTCTTGCCTGCAGGCAACCAGTTGGCAGCCCTGGTGCAGCATCCAAGAAGCCTTCTTTACCTCTCATTGGGCCGCTTTCTCCGTCCAATTCCCTCTGGCTCCCTCCAGAACTCTTGTCCTTAATCTTAGCCAGTTTTGTAACATGCCCACTTGACTCCCTTTCACTGTACTTCAGAAAAATCATACTGAAGGGAGGAGAGGAGAGGGCAGGGGAAGGAAGGGGAGCAAAACGCAGTGGAGAGCAGGGGAGAGGAAGACCACCAAGCCCCCCTTCCCCCCCCCACCCCGTTCTGTGCTCAATAGGTCTAGTTTTGCCTTTCCTGATAACCCACAGTACCTATCTCCCCAACACCTATCCAATTAGTCCTCCCAACAGCCAATTGGTCACCTTTTACATTCAAAATGCACAATAGATTTGGTTTTAAGACCATCAGAGTCTGGTCTCTATCTAGAAGTTTTGACTCAGGCTTGTGAGGTCGCTGACAAATCTTTCTTTTCCTGACTGTTTAGGGATGAGAATCTAGACGACCAGCTGCCTACCTTCTCTAGCTTGAGAGCCTGTGGGCCTAGCCTGGCTGAGTCTCTCTAACCACAGAGAGGCTTTCTGCTGGGGTTCCTCTGAGCTCTGGGAATGAGCACTACTTTCGAGTGCGCAGCCCCGCGTGGGGCCAGGGTCTCTTGAATTCGAAGGGCCACACCGACATCTTCAAGAAGTGGAGCTGAGTTGATCCACAGCTGAAGAGCATGCATTACATAATCTGAACTCTGCTTCCAGTTAAAATGCAGAATACCAGGCCCCATCCCAAGGTCTACTGAACCCAAATCTGCATTTCAACAAGCTCCCCAGGTGATTCATATGCGCATTTCTTTAATTACCTTGGGATTCTTGAGATGGGAGAGGTACAGAGTACTCTTGTGGGTTCTTTCAGTTCATTTTCTGTCTCCTCATCACAATCCCTAGTGAGTCAGGGAGGAGATGGAGTTTGGGTTGGGAGGGAAAGAGGAACAGTGGGGATGAGACTCCATGGTTGCAAACATGGCTTTCTAATGTGCTGACTTTAAAAATTATTTTAGCACATACACAATCAAAAATAGATGTTATTAAGTCCCTATTTATTCTGGAAATAATTTAAAATTTTATCTAAATTTTCTCTCCTTTGTTTTACAAAAGCACTCTATGATGCCTTCAATTGCATTAGTCTTTTTGATTTAGTGAACTAGCAGTTTAGCCCTGATTTCTATTTTTACTTAAAATTGGTTTATATGTAGGCGTCATTCTTTTTTTTTTTAAATATATTTTATTGATTTTTTACAGAGAGGAAGGGAGAGGGATAGAGAGTTAGAAACATCAATGAGAGAGAAACATCGATCAGCTGCCTCCTGCACATCTCCTACTGGGGATGTGCCCGCAACCAAGGTACATGCCCTTGACCGGAATCAAACCTGGGACCCTTGAGTCTGCAGGCCAACGCTCTATCCACTGAGCCAAACCGGTTAGGGCTGTAGGCGTCATTCTTGAACACTTCCTGGTTTTCCTGCGTTTACAGAAAACATCTGGAAGGGTGTTTCCAGCACCTGCTGCAGAGGATGCGCCTTGCAGAGGTTCAGCCATTCTTTCTCCATCCCCGCCATCCCTGCCCTGCGTCCCTGAGCAGAAGGGCGCGGTGAGCACAGTATGCGGAAAGAGCACTCCCTGAGGGCAGGGAGGCCCGGGTGCACAAAGTTGGTTCCCCCATAAAGAATGCCTGTCCCTGTGTGGCTCAGCGGTTGAGTGTAGGTAGACCCATGAAACAAGATGTTGCTGGTTCAATTCCAAGTCGGGAGTTGGTGGCTCGATCCTCAGTGGGGGTTGTGCAGGAGGCAGCTGATCCATGATGTTTCTCTCTCATCGATGTTTCTATCTCTCTATCCCTTCCCCTTACTCTCTCTCTAAAAATCAGGAAAAGTGTACATTTTTTTAAAAATGTCTGTGATCTTTGGCAGGCAATTTAATATTTCTTAGTTTCGGGATCCTGCTCTGTGAAAAGATGATGATAATTCGAAGGGTTGTTAGGTTGACTGAAGAGGTAACATTTCAAAATCACTTACTGCGAAGGGGGAGGCTGGTTAAATGCGGGCCTCCTTCCTCTTGTGCTTTCCGGGCAAGGCCTCCGAAGAGCTTGTCCAGAAGGAAGCGTGGCTGTCTGGCCCCACGCGCAGAGGCCCTCCAACTTAAAAATAAGCTATTTGGAGGTAGGTGAGAATCCAAGCTCTTTGGGTTGCTGACTATAAATAGTGCCTGCTTATTAAACACCTGCGATTGACTGTGACATTGGCAAGTGCTTTAACCTTCCTGAACCATTCCCACCCTCCCCACCCCCACATCCCCACCCACCTCTGCTCTGTGACATGGAGATTATAATGCCTAATAGGATTGTTGAGGTTGGTTAAAGAGGTTGCTTGACATTCATTATCTCACTGAATCCTCCCAGCAACCCAGAGAAACAGGTCTTACTTGGCCCCATTTCATAGCTGAAGACACTGAGGTCCAGAGGCCCAGTGATTCGCTCAGCGTCACGCAGCTGAGAAGTGAGAGTCAGGTTTAAGTCTGGATCTCGCTAATCCAACATTCCCGTGCTCTCCGTCCGGCGTGCCTCCCCACGCCTCAGGGAGACCGGCAGTGAAAGGGAAACCAGATCATGGGAAATACTTTCGTGTTTCCAATCCTTGATAACATTTCCGTTCAACTTCCGGGAGGGGCTGTGATTTTCAAATGTATCTTTGTTAATCTGCAAAAAATCTGCAACTAACAGAGAATGGAGAAAATTTCCCCTAAATGGTTTGAATCTTGGCAGTTCTTTCGCCTCGGAAGGATTGTCGAGTTGGTGTCCGACCCGGGAAGCAGCAAGATTTGCTTCTTCGCTCTGCCTCCCAACAGAGTCGGGAATTCAGGTTTCAGGAAGGACAGTCTCCATCAAAGGTCGCCATGTCTGGGAGCAGGTGGTACTCAGGATTAGGGGGTGCTACTCGCTAAGGTGAATTGACTCCCAAGCTGCACCCTCATTCGTGAGAAGGTGAGTCACACCTATTCAAACAGAAGGGACTTGAGGAATGATGGGAAATCAAAGAGCATCGCTTGGGGACCAGCTGAGGGAGAGGCAGAGAAAATGAATAGGGGGGAAAGGGGTTGTGCAAAGAGAACCAAGGACTCTCTAAAAAACAGCACCGATCATCAACACTCAGCCTGTGACCATGAGCTGGCCTCACACGTTTGCTCGGGCAGCCAGCATCAGCACTGGATCCAAACAGGTGGAAAATGTATTTCCTGGGCAGTCTGTTAACCAGGTGGGTAGCTGTGCCGTGTTAAAAATGCATGTGTCGACAGATAATGTGCTCACATATAGAACATTTCTTGAAAATCTAAAATGGAATTCGACGTGATAATGAGTTCATTGTGGGTGAAGAGGGGTCTCTTTCCCTGTGCATTCGGGGCAGGCTTGCGGGTAAAATGACCCTCCCTTTAGGGAGGCTGGCCCTTCAGACCCCAGCCGTCATTGGCTTCCCTGTTCCTTACTGTTCCCTAGAATGAGGATGAGGTGTGCCTTCAGAATCATGTCAAATTAAGGACAGTCTTCAAAACAGGCAAGGATGATTGTTTGCGTTGAAGTAGTGCTAATGAAGTGCCATGTTTTACATGAAGTGCGAGAGAAATATTTTAATTTGATTTACCTATAATGTAATAGTGTTCTGGCTAATAATAAGATGAGCTGCATTTAGTGACCTTTTGATTTTTTTTTTTTTAATGAAAGAAATTTGCTAAGATAAGCACCTTCCTCCTCTCATATACAGGACTTTCTTTTTTCAGCCATGTATTTCTTGCTCAGCAAAAGTGACAGGGGCTCCAGATGACTGCTTATTAATAAGGGTGGGTGTCATTTGAGTGATTGATGAAACCGATATAGCTTTCCAATTCAAATAGTTTGAAATTCTAACATGTCTGATATTTATAGTGACATGCGAGCATCCTCTTCTTTTTATAAGTAACAGAAAGTCAAAGACCCTCTCCCAATAAAATTCTAAGCACAGCAATCTCACTGCTCCCGGTTAATCAGCAAAGCATTTCTGTGTTAAGGTTCCACAACTCTTAAGGAACAATTGCCAGAAAAGCTCAGTCTCTTGGACGCTGAAACCCTGAAAAGAACACCCCAAATACCCAAAATGTTGGGGGGTTGTGTATTGTTGTGGGCTCCACCGCCACCCCCCCCCCCCAAGATTGTTGTTTGTTCATTTTTCAATGAGCTTCTGGCCTTGTCCCAAGAAGCCCCCTGGACTGGTAACTCCCTGTCTGCATCCTGGTTTTATTAGATGGACACCAGGCGATAATGTACAACTTTAAAAAAAAAACGAAAACAAAAAAGCACGAACAGGTTTGTTTCTGTGACTGTCGGCGATGTTTTGGCTATTTTGAGAATGTAGGACAGGGTTAAGGATTAGTAGCAGCCTTCTCTTTTCTGGGTATCAGAGCCGCTTAGCAGTAATTAATCAGGACATTAGGTTTTGTACTCTTGGTTCAGGTCATTTGCCTATGAGCTGCTCAAGCCTTTTACAAAGGCACACTGCATATGTTTCTGGGTACCTTTTGGAGAGAAGATTTAAATTGGCCAGATGAATACTACTTTGTTACAAGTGTTTTGCCCTAGGCAAAAAGGTTTTCTTCATATTATCATAGCCCGGAGCTGCAGCCCTCAGCTTGATGTGACTGGTGTTATACTGTCACATGGCAATGATGTAAGAACAGGCCTCTGTGTCAGGCAAATCTGGATTTAGGGGAATTATAGCAGATGTTGCAAAATGGCAACAGTTTAGCAAGTTCCTTTTATCCCACGGTTGGGAGGCAGGACCACTAAGTGTACCAGACAGAAAAGAATGTTTTCTTTGATCCTTGACACTGTAGGGTAGAGACTTCCCCGGTTAGAGAACATCGTTAATGATATAGTTATACAGTCACTGATGGATCAGAATACAGAATTAAGGGTTGGGCCCCCCCCTCCCCACCCCAGTATTTGTTTTTGATGGAGCTTAGTATTTGTGGTCATTTACATTACAAGCTTCAGAACCCCTCTAAGGTTTTATTCTTAGTCAAGAAAGACTAATTCACTGGAAGAAACGAAATAACCATAACAAAAACTAACCTGCACGAAGAAATATGTTAACCTTGGCAATCTTATAATGTTCACATCTAGTAAGTATTAATGAGTGTATTCAACCACGTTGAATAACAAGGTGCACTGCCTTGTCGGTGTTCATGCCAGTCTTAGTTTCTTAAAAGACAAAGCTGTTTTCAAAAGCTGTGCATTCCTCTGATCTTGATTCTTTTCCATGCCATTCTAATAAAATTAATTCATACCCATGATCAAGGTGACTAGGTAGACAACAGTGACGTGGAGACAAAAACAAACACAAAAGCCATTCCCCAATAGAAGTGACGCCAGGTTTGATTTATGTGGTTAGCTGTGGTCTGGATGCATTTCTGGGACTACCTCTGAGTCTCTAGAACCTTCTTTTGGAAATGCAGTGTTAAATAGCAGTCCAGCAGGTTGTCCACAGCCCTTCCTTACATACCTGCAAAAGACAGCAAGTGCTTGCTAGACAACAAGAAATAATTTCCCACTAGGTAAAGATTTCCAATGATTATTAAAAAACACATGCATAATGAATTTGCTCTTTTTTATGCAAATGTTTATTGATCATTTCCATTGGAGCATTAGACAGTGAAATGTGTGCAAACATTTAGACAATTTCTTTAAAAGGCTTCTATCTTTACGAAGAGTATTATTTAAAATATTTTTACTTGCAAATTATGATCACTGCTGGGAGCCCTTGAAATAATCAGCATATCCTAATTTTTCAGACAGTTTTCAATTAAAATGAAGAGAACAAAGAATAAACATGAGGTGTGTTTAAAGAGCATCAATGGAGGCAGCTACATTTTGTATATCTTTTGAAGATATCAAAGGTAGAGACAAACACAAAAGCAAACTGAGAGAAGACTGTAAATAATGTCACCTCATTCCTTATAAAAGACCGTTTTATTACCTTTGTGCATTTCACTTATTTCACCACCGTTTGACCTGGAGAAGGGATTTGCTTACGCAGTGCAAGGACAGAGGGTATTGAGGAAGACATTGAGTTTTGTCATTTGAATAATAGATATTAGGCAGAAATGAACTATAATTATATACCTTGCTATCCCTTTAATAAGATAAACATATGGCCTCAAAATAGATGTGCTAGCTAGAGATCAATATAAAACCCACATTTAAAAAAAATTCCAAAATTACGTTTTGTTTAAAAATAAAACTCGGCACATCTGTCCTACTAAGAGCTTTCAAAATGGGAGCTTCCTTAAAAGTGGCTCAGCCCTAACTTTGAATTTAAGATCACATGAGGAAATGCACACATTTTTTGGACATCATTCGTCTAAATCCCTGACTGAGTCCTTTCCTATGATTTAAATTAACCTCTTAATCACCTAACGCCAGGTCAGTAACAGTAACACATTTTACATTTGGTTACAAAGACAACCCTAATGATTGGGTCAAGTATTGAGCTACACATATTGGTGTTTCTATAGACATTAGAAGTTGGGGGTGGGGTGGGGGTGGGGCAGGGGTGGGGCGGGGGAGAAATGAAAGTGACTTTCTGAATCCTGCTGTGTTTAAGAGTCTGGGGGGCTGTTAAAAAAGGTTTCCAATAAGAGGTTTTGTTTTTTCTTCCTCCCCCCCCCCCCCTTGAAATGGCTATCCCAGCTATCTCAAAACAAAACAACAAAACCCACAGAAAATGCGAATCTTTTTCAGAAATCCCAATACAACTCTCAACCATCCAGGCAGCATACAGTAATTCCCACACATCCGTAGCTCAATCTGAGAGCCATTTGGAAGAGTTTGCAGCATGGCAGTCACATCTGTGGTTCCACTGTTCAATAATTCACAGTTAGCCAAAGTAGGAAATGCAAACACTCCCTTTTTCATATTTGCATACTTGGAATTTGGCTTTTTGATTCATGGTTGTTCCCATTAGCTTTGAAAATGCACGTTCCTGTCTAGTTGCATGTTTTGCTTGAGTGAGCTCAAATTATGCTCTTGACTCAAATATTATTACAAGTGTAAATACTTTGGAGATGTAAGTGTCTGCCACTGATGCGGGGTGTTTGTCTTATTGATTTTCATCTGGCGAGTTTAAAATATGAGCAAACTTTTCATGGAGGGTTTGGGGCATTTGTTTGAACACTCCTGGAGTAATTGGAAATGCAACAATTGTTTAAAAAGTGGCATTGTCCATGAAAAGATTTAGTGAGGGATGAAGAAATTTCTTGAACCTAAAGACCTAATCTGGTGATCCAATTCTCCCCACTGTGTCCATTCCCGTGAAACTCCATTGACTCGCCCCTATCCATCACTAGCGCGCCGCATCCTACCTAGCCAATCCTCTAGATTTCCCACATTGTCTCCTCTTTTGTCTTTTCAGTCTAAACAGAAGAACAACAGATAGGGTTCTGAAGGGCAGGGAGCATCAGGAGCTGCAGGAGAATGGCTGCGATGAGGGTCAGAGTCCTGCCCCTACTGCCAACAGTTACTACGGTTTGTGCTGCCCGGCTGAGCAGTGTTCAAAGGCTTTGCTGGGCTTTGTTCCACTGTGTAGGGATTAGGCCTGGCGGTCTGAGAATTTGCCTTCTAATTAAAAAGGATAAAAGATAGAAGTAGCATTAGACTAAAACAGAGCAGTGATACTTCACAGGCTGATTTCTTTTTTGAAAGTCACAAGACAACGCTGGAAGTTGTCGGGATATTTTATTTCGCTAGTATGCTACTCAGATTAAAAAGAGAAAACTTTGGAAACTCTTCCCAGCTGTTGTGCGTGGCCCATGGAGGTCTAATTGCATCTAAAATATCGGCTGTTGACAGTGAGGCTGTTTGGGTGAGGGGGTTTGCAGTCAGCGTTGGAGAACGAAGGCTGCTCCCAGAGCCACCTTCCTCTTTTTCAAATGCTGGGGAGAAATTAATTCTCCCAAAAGTGAATTCTGCTTTGCACTCCACCCTAGTGTGCCTGGCGCTCAGGCCGCCCCGATGCCCACCCTACCTATTCTTTTGTCAGGGATCAATCGTTCCTTTCATCTCCTTGCAGCTGTAGACACTATCTTAACCAGGTGTGAAATGCAATTAAGAAATAATTCTGACCTCAGTTCTTTGTTTTCTTTTCTTTATAGCAATCGGATGGAGGGCAGTTTTGAATCTTTCACATCAGGCCTGTTCCTGTCTGTGACGGTACATGTGGTCCTGTGCCTACATTTGTTAAGAAAGAAGCCGTGCAGGGATCCAAGGGCAGAGGAGCAGCATCCACACAGAGGATGCACCACCGTGAAACGTCCTTGCCCGCCATCCAGCGCGCCCTTCCTGCCAGGTCTAAAGAACTATATGCTGACAGGAGAGACGCAACTGACACTTGTTGAATTTAACAAGCGGCTGGGAGTGATTTGCCAAGTACTCCACGGAGGGGTCTACCCACTCCATCACAGGAAGGAATTTGAGGTGAGACTTTCTGTTAGAAATGCTGATGAGATTATTATATAAATTAGTTGAGGTGGGGTTTTTTTTTTGGGGGGGGGGGTGTGAGGGAAAGGGAGGAAAGAGTTTTGTGAAGCACTTCAGAGCTTTCAAAGGCACTGAGCTCAGATTGCACACAAGTATAAAGGAATGCTCCCTCGTTCCCACAGAGCTCATGTTACGTCATGAGCCAAAGCACTGAATTTCCTATTTTCCACTTATTTTTGTTTTCAATCTGCCCAGCATAAACAAGTACATGAGAAGGGATGCTTTAAGTATGAGGTTATGAGACTAACCTGTATATTCCAGAGACACACATAAATATACTTCTGTTCACTTTCTTGAAAAACCCATATTATTTTATTGTTTTGCTTGCTTTTATCAAAATGAGCAAGTTATCAATGGGCCACATCGGATATGAATGGAAACATGGTGACTTTGAGAGGGACACAGAGCCATCTCACCATCCAGCGTCTCATTTTGGGGACGAAGTCCATGAATAATGTGAATATTGTTTTCATCACAAGACAGAATTCAGTATTTCTGATTTTCAAAATGTTAGCTTTTTTTTTTCTTTTAAAGCCTCAATGGAATTACTATGCCAGTGGCTATATTTTAAAAATGCATGAATTTCATTCTGAAACTATCTGAACGATTGAAGAAACAACGCTTGTGAAATAATCCATATTGACGCCGATCATCACCTTTACGTGACCAAATGAAAGGGTCTGCCCAGTTCTGAGTTCAGGGAGAGCCATGGGAATGCACGTTAAGTTTCAGTCCCTTCTTTTTGAGATGACCGTTCCCCCTGCCAATTTTCCAAATGTAGCAAAGCTGGGTCTGCCAGCTCCACTCTAAGGAAAACAAAGATAATAATCTGATTTAGATGTTGAGGAACATCCGCAGAGATGGCAACACCAGCAGGTAACAGTGAGTCAACGTTTCTGTTCGCAGTCCCCGAGTCTGTTCAGCGTTTAAAATACGTCAGCCAGTCGTACAAAGCCCAACGGTTTTAAGAATGCAATTCACAATATTTTGGCTTCTATTTTTCACCAGCTTCTGGGTAATATATTGTATAAGAAAGCGGTCTTTGTTGTGTTTGTAATACATGTATAACCTGGTGGGAAGCCGAATAAGAAATGTATATTATTTGCATAACTTGAACTAAAGAACCTAGTGCATTATTGGGCCTTGAAAGTCTTAAATTTAAGTGAGCTGGCTTAAGAGTAATATTACTCTATTACGGTTCTGTAATTCATATAATGAAATCATACGGCTAAAAAAATGTCAGGTTTTAACGATGATAAGTGGAACCTGATTTTTGAGCTCCTTTTTTTTAATGAAAACAGTAATTTGTCAACTGGCACATGTGTGCCCCTTTTTGTTTGCTGACAATAACAGGCTGTTGCATTTGTATCCTTTCATCTGCTCGCCCCTCGTGCTCGCGAGAGAAGCCCATGTAGCCTAATGGTGCGGGCACCAAGGACGGACAACCTCCTGCCGAAGCCGGGACCTGCTCCCCAGACGGAACCCCTGGCATGTCTGGGTCCCTGCGCCGTTTTCTGTGTCCTGACAAGCCCCTCTCCCTTGACCTGTGTTTCCTTCAAGTCCACCCTGTGGGCCCTTGGAGCAGGTCGTGCCGGACGGAAGCCCCCGTGTTCTCACACTGGGCTCCACACACCGACCATTAGGAGACTTCCCCTCACATGGGTGGTGCTAGTCATCTTCTAAATCCTACGGGTGAGGGGTGTTTTCCCTTATTAGAAACATAAACCCTAGCCGTGTTCCCTCTCCCAGCCAGGAAACGCGCCTTTGCTTTTACAATAGCTGAAGTTACTTAAGGTTTGCCTATAGAGAACAGGATCTTAAATGCATCTAATGATTCTATCATCGAAGTGCACATTTTTGCCTGGCTGAGTGTCCTTACAGCTACAGAGAGATTACTCTTATCTCTCTATATTTGGGAATAAAGGATATAGGGTATAACCAGATGTCGGAATGCTCCCTTCTTGCCACACCAAATAGATATGATTATTATATATTAGCTATTTTATGCCACATGACTAAAATATTTCTTGGAAGGACCGAGGAATAACTAAATTAGTAAACTAATCGAGTACAAAATAAAGGAGGTGATCAAATGTAGAGAAGCAAAGAGAAATTGTTTTTAAGATACTGCACATTTGGGACATATACTCATATCTATTATCAAATGCCAAATACAAACTACATTGTCTTTTGTTAATTTGATCTAAATTCCTTTTACATTTTAAAACTGGTTGATGGAGCGGAGACTGCAACACTGCGGGCATAATTGTAATAGCAGTGAACTCTGGGTTCTAAATAACGCTATTGAAAAAGTAATAACTGCTTTTAATCTTAATTTTTTAAAGCAAGGTCTGCAACAGATCAGCTCAACAGGAGCCGTCCTTTCTGAAGATTAAAACCATCACACCAGTTCCACGAATGGCGTCCTAGAGAGCCTGTGGTTGACTTTCTGCTTTTCGTTTCTGGAAAAAGGGCGATGGGGGAGGGGAGGCTTTGGCGAGGAGCTATTGGCTTGCAGAATAGACTTGGACGAGTGGCAAGCTCTGAAAACAGATTTCTTTATCCGCAAGCCAGGTTGGAGCGCATCCCCAGCCTGCGACTGGGAGCCACCTTGTCCAGCTGAGAAGACTGCCATCTCTAGGAAGGCATATGAGCGGGACGCTTTGTCACGTCCACGTCTCTGGACTCTTCTCAGCCTTGAGTCTCTCCTAAGCAGGCACATTCCAGGCTGGCCTATCTGTGTCTTGGTGATACGGACGGCCGTCCACCTGTGTGGGGCTGAGATCACACAACTCCTGTCACTGGCGAGGCGATTTGGGTGGGAACCAAGGTCATAAGGTACCTAGCCAGTGCTTTATCCTCTCCGCCAAGCCCTTGGTCAGGGTGCTGTTTGATGTGGAGAATGGTCGTTGGCTTTTCCAGAACTTATATCCAAAAGAGCAATACATAATGCATTTGCCTCCGTCCTACAGCTGCTGGCACGTGCCTGAAGGTTAATGTAAAGATTATTTAATGACAAGAGCTACTTTAAATGAATCAAAAGCTTCAGCAGGCAAAAACGACCCTCCACTAACAAAAAATAAAAATCGCAAAAGCAAATACACCTACTTTTCAACTTCTGCCCAACAATTCACTGCATCTCGTCTTGTAATGCAAGGCAGCCTCTGGCCGTAGGGTCCCTCTCACTCACGGTGCCTCTTTCTCCGTGGTCTCATCACGATGAAATAATTTACAGCACACAGTGCCCCTTCTACAAGGTGTAAAGAGTTTTGCTGCTGCACAGAAGGATCATATCTGCTGTATGGGTAATAAATGGCCGCCACCCTGGTGCCTAATTGCAATGAAAAGTTGTTTGTGTTTTTTCACTGCCTTTGGTTCTGAAGATTGTGTCTCTTCTTTGCTTGCCTGAGCAACAT
The DNA here is from genome assembly GCF_000147115.1 of Myotis lucifugus. Taxonomy (NCBI): domain Eukaryota; kingdom Metazoa; phylum Chordata; class Mammalia; order Chiroptera; family Vespertilionidae; genus Myotis; species Myotis lucifugus. Next base: position 408,697 of record NW_005871332.1, read on the forward strand.
ACACATAAAGCATATAACGCATCCGCTTGTCACAGGTTTGTGTTAGACACTTGACCAGGTCTGCAGTTTTGCCTTGATAAAATCATTACTTCATGCCCTAACTAGTTTAGCTCAGTGGATAGAGCATGGGCCTATGGACTGAAAGGTCCCGGGTTCGATTCTGGTCAAGGGCATGTACCTTGGTTGCGGGCATATCCCCAGTAGGAGGTGTGCAGGAGGCAGCTGATCGATGTTTCTCTCTCATCGATGTTTCTAACTCTCTATCTCTCTCCCTTCCTCTCTGTAAAAAATCAATAAAATTTATTTTAAAAAAATCATTACTTCATCTGGGCATCCAGGTAACCTGATTCTTTCTTGTTTCTCCTGTGACACCTGGTTTTGTTGAGCCACACCCTCCATGGGTCTCAGAACATGTAAGGAAGAGAAGTCACATAAAAATGGGAGTGAAGGATCTGAAGGAAGTAGTAGGTTACATCAAAATGGATGCCAAATTGGTACCAACATCAGAGGCTGAAATCACACAGCTGGAGTTGGAGCAGCTCTGACTTAAACCCAGTATTTGGCTTGAAAGCCCTGCCTTGAACCACTATTCAATGAGCAACCAACCACCATCCCATGGAAAGGAAGGTCCTAGAATGGCACATCCTCTGTTTTTATGAAATACGGAGAGGAAGGGAGAGGGATAGAAAGTTAGAAACATCAATGAGAGAGAAACATCGATCAGCTGCCTCCTGCACACACCCCATGGGGGATGTGCCCACAACCAAGGTACGTGCCCTTGACCGGAATCGAACCTGGAACCCTTCAGTCCGCAGGCCGACACTATCCACTGAGCCAAACAGGTTAGGCAAAATATGAGCGTTTAAAAGCACAGACTATAAAGCCCAACTGCCTGGGTTCCACTCTTTTACTAATTTTATTATGTGGGGCAACTTAACCTTCCTATGAGTTTCCTCGTCTGAAAAAGGGGAATGACTAAGGCCCTTCTCTCAAAGCAGTGTTGGCAGGATCAGAGGAGCTGGTAGTAAGAACTCTTAGAACAGCACCTGGGTTGACATGGTCAAGACTTAATAAGTGTCCGGTTTGCTTTTGCTGGAGTTAAGTATCCCAGTGTTGATTTTTTTTTTTTTACAGTTTTATCATTGTACTTTCCTGTGGCATCAACATGCCACTCGGTTCTCTCTGCCAGGATCCGTGCCTACTCTCGCCAGACAGCTTAGTGACCAAATAGCCCTGCCACTAGCAACCTGAGCGAAAATGCAGACGCTCCTTTCCTTTCTCAGAACTCTCCATCAAAATTACATGTATATTTCAATTCCTAGGGAGGGCCAACATGTTTGGGTTTAAGAACGTATTGATTATAACTTAGTAATGTTAAAAATCAAAGTGCAACACTCAAAGGCATCTTAGAATTAGCTCAGAAATAAAATTTTGGAAAGGGAAGGATGCTACCGTCATTAAACATGAAGTCAAACTCTCGCAACTTAGAAACTGAAGCCCCCCATAACTTGTAAACGCGCTTAGCACCGCAGCACACGGCCAATGGCGGCACTGCATACATTCTCTGGGCTTCACTATGTGTTTCTGACTGTGATGTTAATGGCTCCTTTGAAGAGGTTAAAAGCATATTGAGAGCAGCAATCGATGCAACTGTATTTATATGTTGCGATTTTCTCAAATATTAGGCTACACCTTAATCAGAAATGCATTCACCAGATTACAAGGTAAAGGACACTTGTCACACAATAATAAATATTGCTTATTGTCTTTGATTTTTACCTAATCACAGTGATTTTTTTTTTAGCACAGCACATATAGAGATTATCTTGATATCCCATTCTAACTAAAAATGTATGTATAGAAGGCTACAAAAATTGGAACAAAATTTTCAGAAATTTGAAGCCTAAATGACTGCTTGTTATAATTAGCCACATTTTTATTTCAGTGCTTTTTTGGCCACATTGAAGTCATGGCCAGTTTCCCTGGGAAGTCAACAGAAGTTTGGCAGGTGCATAAGCTCTGCAGGGCAGAGAACAAGAGGAGAAAGGAGATCAGAAGGTCATTGTAAAATTCTGGACACCTTTCTGCAGCTTTAATAACTCAGACTCAAAGAATGACAAAATTTGGGAGAATTCTGAACTGGAAGTTGGCGGATTTGGTAGTTTTCTTCTGGCTAAGATCTAGAAACAGCAGGAGGCCACCTCTGCTGTTGACGTAAACAGGGTTCCAGACACAAATGGGCCTCCCCTGCGAGTGGAGGCATGGCCACCCTGGCTCATGATGACCCACTGACACTGGATTTCTACGGGGGTCCACAGCCCTGGGCCCAGCAGTGGGCACATCCCGGAGGAATAATCTGACACGTGAATGAGGAAAACCCAAAGCACAATGTGGATTATCTTTCTTTCTTTTTTTGCATTTCTTTGTTTTGATCATACTGTTCATTCTTTATCAAAATGCCTTTTTCCGATTTCCTCAGCCCAGCAGTTTGAACGTTTGCATGAAGTAGACACATATCACTGCATATGAACCGTGAAATGTATTTGAAAATAAATGTTTTAATTAAAATTGACATTTCTGAGCCTACTGCTGAGGGCAGCTGCTTTTTCTCTAAAATTACTTTGTCCTTCTCCATAGGAGCCCAATATAAGAGGAGTTTCCATCCCACTTTAATACTAATTTAATATCAAAAGAACAGCATTACTGTGTATACACAAATTTTCTTCTTTAGGTTGTTAAACCAGTTCAAAAAGATTACAAATGGGTTTTGCACTCTCATAAAGCATTCGCCTATTTTCTGAAATGTGTGCATTTAACAAGATGACTGTCCAAGACTGGTGGAATGGGAGCTCTCTCGTGCGGATCTCTCCAGCCATGATCTCCTGGGTCATAGGTCATAGGTCAACTCTCAACCACTGTGCCACCACAGCCAGGCGGTGTGGTCACGTTTAAATGAAGACTCAAAGGAGGTGAGGGAGCAATACCTGGTGACTTCCTGGAGAAGAGTGCTCCAGGCGAAAGGAAAGCAAGTGCAAAGGCCTGAGGCAGGCCTGTATGTGGTGAGTTGGAGGAGGCAGCAAGAAGACTGAGGTGGGTGGAGTGAGAAGAGCAGAGTGAAGAGATAAGATCAGGGAAATAAGGCATGGGAGGCCTAGGTAAGGACTTTGGTCTTTACTCTGAGCCATTGGAGGTTTTCATTAGCGGTGACATGATTTGACCCTTTTTTTTTTTAAGAATAATAACTCTGGGGCTTGTGTTAAGAACAGATTGTAGTCCTTTCCAGACACATACATGTATTTAGTAAGTCTCACAACAGTCCCCTAGTAGCTAAAGTACAAAGAAGTTGAGTAACTTTGTACTTTCTAGGTTACACCTAGAAAGTGGAAAAGATGGGTTTTCACACTCAAGTTGCCTGACTGTAAGCCCTGCCTCCAAACTGCTATGCTCTCCTGTCTTTCCACAAATAGAACCAAAAGTGATGCATGCTGCCACCGAAAGGGCTTACTATTAGTTGGGCAGCCACACAAAGGCATATGCAGATATAACTTAATGTTGTGCTGATAAGAGTATTAAAGATGCCATCAACTCCCATACTTCAGGAGCCACCTAAAGGCCAATGACTTGTCTCTTCCTCTAATCTAGATCTGGTCCTGCACCGAATCATTCATATATATATATATATATATATATATATATATTTCAGAGAGGAAGGGAGAGATAGAAACATCAATGATGAGCCCTGACTGGTTTGGCTCAGTGGATAGAGCATCGGCCTGCGTACTGAAGGGTCCCAGGTTCAATTCCGGTCAAGGGCATGTGCCTTGGTTGCGGGCACATCCCCAGTGGGGGGTGTGCAGGAGGCAGCTGATCGATGTTTCTCTCATCGATGTTTCTAACTCTCTATCCCTCTCCCTTCCTCTCTGTAAAAAAAAATCAACTTTAAAAAA
>NW_005871332.1:412743-420452 GCF_000147115.1 Myotis lucifugus
ATCAGAAAGGAAGGGAGAGGGAGAGAGAAACATCAATGATGAGAGGGAATCATTGATTGGCTGCCTCCTGCATGCCCCCCACTAGGGATCAAGCCCACTACCTGGGCATGTGCCCTTGACAGGACTCTTCAGTCTGCAGGCCAGTGCTCTATCCATTGAGCCAAACCAGCTAGGGCTGAGTCTTCTAAATCAACCATCTAAATCAGTTAAGTGAGCTCAGCACGCTTGATTAATACCTATCATGTGCCAGGATTTACAATAAGCAGTTGCGTTATCTTTGCCCTTGAGGAATTTGTATCACAGATAACAGAGAAGCAGAGCATTGTTCAGTATAATGTGTCCCCTGAGCATCTCTACCTGTACGTCTTGTGGACGCTTCACAGCAATAGGTTCCCAATCAACGACTGCCTTTATCCTCTCTCTTGCATTTTGTGTGTTGGAAAATGATACCTTGATTCTTCCTTGATATCACCTATTCTCTCATTCCCCACCTCCAGGCCAGGATTCCTGTCAGTTCAGCCTCCTAAGGATTTTAAGGAGGACCCTCCTCCTCTCCATCCTCTCTCCTCCCTTCTCCTCTTGCAGACCACCGCCAGCTTTAAGCAGAGCTGAAGTCAGCAAACGCCTTTTTGTGAAGAGCCAGATGATAAATGTTATGAGCTTTTTAAGCCACAAATAGTCTCTGTCAAATATTCTTTGTTTGTTTGACCAAACCTTCAAAAATGTAAGAACCATTCTTGGCTCCCAGGCTGGATCTGGCCATGAGATAACAACAGCCCTCAATAGGTCTATCTACCTCCAGGGCCTTCGCTTCGAGTCAAAAAGTTTGCCCACCCCTGCCCTAGGCTGTCCTCCCATAGGGGCCTTCCCCTGCCCATATTTCTATATTAGACATATTAAAGTCCCAAGGCTTTGGTTCTTTCCTTTTCATTTAAATCAGCATAAAAGCAGCTCATATTACTCTTCTCATTTAAAATTTTTAACATGCCTCCTATTAACTGCGGAATAAAATATAGGTTCTTATACAAACAGGCCTTCTGGCACCATCTCCTATTACCTCATCCTCCACAGGGAAGGTCCCACAAAGATCTTATCTTTCTCCAAACACCCTGTAGTTCCCAGAAGCCTTCTTATCTTTGCATATGCTGTTCCTCTTCCTGGAATCCCTTCCCTTGCTTTCTTTGTCTCCTTTTTCTTTTTTTAAATTCTTAATTGATTTACCCTTCAAGGTATCTCAATTCAATTTAACTTCAAATAAGTCGGATGTGGAAAAAAAGGAACATTAGTTCACTGGTGATGGGAATGCAGGCTGGTACAGCCACTTTGGAAAACAGTATGGAGTTTCCTCAAAAAATTAAAAATGGAACTGCCATTTGATCCAGTGATTCCACTGCTAGGAATATACCCTAAGAAACCCAAAACACCAACCAGAAAGAATATATGCACCCCTATGTTCATAGTAGCGTTATTTACAATAGCTAAGATCTAGAAACAGCCCGAGTGCCCATCCATAGATGAGTGGATAAAACATTTATACCATGGACTACTATGCAGCAGTAGAAAAGAAGGATCTCTTACTCTTTAAGAGAGCATGGGATGGACCTGGAGAATATTATGCTAAGCAAAATAAGCCAGTCAGAGAAAGACATATATCACATGATCTCACTCATATATGGAATCTGATGAACAAAATAAACTGATGAATAAAATAGAACCAGTGGCATGGAAACATGGAACAGACCTACAAATCTCGGAGGAAAAGGGATCGGGGGTCAGGAAGAGATTAATCAAAGATCTTGTATGCATATATGCATTGCCCAGGGACACAGACAATAAGGTGGTGAAGGACTAGGGTAGGGTGGGAACTGGGTGGAGGGAGACAATGGGGAAAGAGGTGGAAATCTGTAATACGCTCAACAATAAAGATTTTTTTTAAAAAGTCATCTGATCTATGAAGTGTTCCAGTTTCCTCCTTTGTCCTGAATGGCTGGAAACCATTGCCTCCCTGTGCTCCCCCAAAAATTTGAACACCCTTTAACATAGCTGTTTCCAGTACAATCAAGGTTACCTGGTTTCAAGTTCAGCTCTGCCACTGACCAGCTATGGGACACTGGGCTGAGCTCTTCCTTGGTTCCTTCTAAGGCAGCGGTTCTCAACCTGTGGGTTGAGACCCCGTTGGGGATCGAACGACCCTTTCACAGGGGTCTCCTAAGACCGTCGGAAAACACACATATAATTACATATTGTTTTTGTGATTAATCACTATGCTTTAATTATGTTCAATTTGTAACAATGAAATTGGGGGTCACCACAACATGAGGAACTGTATTAAAGGGTCGTGGCATTAGAAAGGTTGAGAACCACTGATTTAGGGCTATGTCAGGACAGAGTCATGCTTTGCTTCAAACCCTGGACACAATCCTATTGAGTTATGTCACCTCACACTTTCTTTTTTTCAGGTCTCAGGTAATATCAGAGCCAGCTCCAGGCATAGGTGAAGTGGAAATATTAGGTATGTCAATAATTTCTTGCCATGTGTGAGAAAGGGATGTATTAGGATATCAAGGAACGGAGGCTTCTGATTAAACTGGTCTAAACAATGAGGAAAGTACTGTGACAGCGTCTGCCTAGGTCCTCTTGAAATGCTCGCTCTTGGGGAAGCCAGCAGTGAGAAGGCTGATACCCCGGACTGACTATTGCCCTGCCATGAAAAAATCCATCCATCGAAAGGCATCATGAAGAGATGGAAGCTGATACAGGAGTGAAGAAGCCTTCAAATGACTCCAGCCCCAGCCATCACCTGATTGTAACCACATAAGAGACCCTGAGCCAGAACCATCCAGCGAAGCCCAGCAGGTGCACAGAACCACAAGAGGTAATAATAAAATTGTGGGACCGTTTGTTACGCAACCATAGAGGACTAGGACATCCTCAAACTCAGCACCGTTACCCATAGCATTAATAAAATACACACAAAAGGAAATTCAAATTCTAGACAGAACCAAGATTCAGCAGGCTGTTTGGGGAGTTGCATCCTTGCTCAGCTCACATGTTCTATAAAGCATGGTGTTATTCCAAATTACAATCCTTAAATTGCTTTCACAGTCCACATCACATGACAAAAAAATGATTATTACTAGTATTCATGTGGCAATATAGCTTAGGAGTTGAGTCAAACTCAGGATCAGGCCAGGATAGTTCTAGATTCTTCAATATTTATACCAGTGTCACAAATTCACACAACTTCAAAAAAGAGATCTTGCACAATAGTTTCAAAGGCCCTTTCAAGAATTATCAAGATTCAAATGCATCCTTCAGTGTTACAACAATGGCACAGCCGATATCATTTGAATGTATTATTGGTCAGTGTTTGGTTTTACTCAACAAAATTCTCCTGGGAAGAAACTAGATTATTACCACTGAAGGAATCAATGATTCCTTACCAGTCAAGAATCAGGACATTGATTCCATCACAGCTGCCTTCCATGGGACGTTGTCCACAAATATCTGAAAGATTTATAAGCTTATAGAGGGGAACCAATATTGTCCCCCGTGGATCTGACTATTGTATCTATGCACATATACCTTTTATGAATCTTGAAAACATCATGACAAATGAAATAAGCCATACAGACACACACAAATAATATTGTATGATTCCATTTACATGAGGGACCTAGAATAGTCAAATTGATAAAGACAGAGAGTAGAATGGAGGTTGCCAGAAGCTGGGGGTGGGGGGTGGGGGGATGGAGAGCTATTATTTAATGGGTTCAGAGTTTTAGTTTGGGATGATGAAAAAGTTCTGGAGATGGTTGCACAACATTGTTAATGTACTTAACACCACTGAACAGTACATCTAAAATGATAAATTTTGTTATGTCTATTTTATCACAATAATAAAAAAACCTTTGCTTTAAGAAAAAAAATACCAAAAAATAAAAGCAAGAATTTAGGTGTTTTATCAGTAGGCTTCCCAGCAGGAAACAGATGGCCACTCAAATTAGGACAAGTTGAGGAGAGTTAAATAAAAGGACTTAAATAAAGAGTTTAATACAAGGTTTGGGCAGAGTGGCAGAGCGTAAGGAAATCGCAAGGGAGAGAGGAGAGCCTCACTTCCTGGGAGCTGACAACCTCCCTTTTAGAAATTGAGACCTAATAGAATGAGGCCCAGAAGGAGGGGATAAACAGCTACTAGTCCTTGTCTCTTCTGTCTAAAGAGAAGAGTCAAGTTTGGCTCAGTGGGTAGAACATTGGCCCTCGGACTGAAGGGTCTCTGGGTTCGATTCTGGTGAAGGGCGCATACCTCAGTTGCAGGCTCGATAGGGGCTCATGAGGGAGGCAATTAATGGATGTGTCTCTCTCACATTGATGTTTCTTTCTCTCCCTCTTCTTTCCACCCTCTCTCTAAAAATCAATGGAAAAATGTCCCTGGCTGAGGATTAAATAAATAAATAAATAAATAAATAAAATTAAAGGAACCCTGCAAATTCTGGCCTCCAATAAAAAAAAAACCCATCTCTTTCTTGTCCATCCATCTTCTTTAAGGGGAGTAGACTTCTCCTATGGACTCAGCAAAATGAAACTGTCAGAATGCATAGTAATGAACCCCACACGGTTCTGGTTCTTGTCTTATGGGGGTTTTCAATAAGAATCATTTTGACTTAGCAAAGGGATGTTCTGAGAAATCTTCCTTATTCTCTGCAGTTTAGGTATGCTAAGGGTTAATGCAGCCCCCACACTAGGAAACACTTGTCATGATCGGAGGGTCATTTTTGCCTGACTCTAACCCTCTCCTGCCTGCCCCAACTCAGCCGTCCCTCCTATGTGACTTAAAAATCGCATCCCATTAACGTCAATCCTCCAGGTTAGACCACTGCAGCCAGGTCACGGTCTCTGGAAGATCACTGCTGCTATGCACATATGTTACCTGGCAGGAGAAAGGCCCTGATTAGGAGGTAGGGGAAGGACAGCCATCTTCTCTAGGCCTCTTTCATTAGCACATTAGCATGAATGAGCTTATCAGATTAGCTAATTGTCACCTGGGCACTTTGGACAGTGCAGAGATACTGGTGAGGCAGGTTTCCACAAAAAGCAGGAGGAAAAGCACAGCGATGAGAAGTCCCAGAAGGAGCTTGGAGCATCCTGGAAGGGTAGGGCCCAGTGAGGAAAGACTAGCAAGATGCAGCAGAGGACAGGAGAGGTGGAAGAGAAAGCTCTGAATGAGAAGGTGCTAAAGATGAATTTCACCACGTTCAAGGTGTGTCTGGGAGCCCCCATTCCCTATTTGAGGAGTGGCAGATACATAAACAGCTCAGGTACAAGCAGATAATTTAACTTGTGTTTCTTGCCATAGTCCTGTGGGCAAAGACATGTTGTGGTAAGGTGGAAAACTAGATAACCTACAATCTCTCCCCCTACAAACATCCAGAAAAGCTAGACAAAATACACAAATATTTTAAATACATAAGATAAGCATCAAAGGAAGAAAGAGAAAGTATAAGCCTCTGTAACACAGAAACTTGACTTTCAACACCCAAATAAGAACAGAAGACAAGACCTTGGGCTAGAGCAAAAGGGGGAGTTGAAATTAAGACCCTGGCATAAAACCAGGACTCTGACCTTCAGTGAAAGCAAGGACTGGGGAGGAAATCTGCCCAATGACACTGAGAAATAATAAGGAAATTTATTATCTGAATCTTCCTCAATTCATGGTGGGAAAATAACCTCCTCTGGAATTCATACCACAAGGTCAGAGAAGCCAAAAATGTGGAGACCAACATAAAAAGTGGTTTCAGGCCAGTGGTAGTCAGCCTTTGAGATGACCCTCAATGATTCAGTGATACCACTTAGCTGCCGGGCAAAAGCACCTGCTCGGGGGAGATGTACCTCAACCCAGGACCCACAGGTTTCCCACAGATACAGTCTCACTGGAGATGAACTCACAATCAAAGCACATCATAAACATTCCCATATTATCAAGTCAAGCAGACACAATAGACAAACAAAAACAAAAAAACTTGGCAGCAGTTGACCCCCAAGAAATTCAAATAATAGAACCAGCAGTGATATAAGTGTGTTTGAAACCATATAAGAAGGAATTAAAATCACAAATGCGGGGCACCATGAAAAACATATAGCTAGAATAGAGAAAAAAATTGAAACTTCTAGAAATAAAATTTTCACTTATTAAAAAGAAATGAATTTGGCTTAGCTGGCATGGCTCAGTGGTTGAACATTGACCTATGAATTAGGAGATCAAGGTTCGATTCCCTGTCAGGGCACATACCTGGGTTGTGGGCTCGATCCCCAATGTGGGGTATGCAGGAGGAATCTGATCAATGATTCTCGCCATTTATGTTTCTGTCTCTCTCTCCCTCTCCCTTCCTCTCAGAAATCAATAAAAGTATTTTGTTTTTAAAAAGAAATAAATTTATTAAATAGTAGACTAGACTCAAGTGAAATGAGAATCAATGAACTAGAAAATAGATCTGAAGGATTCAGAATGATGCACAGATAGATGAATATAAGGCCTTTTCATTACCTTCTCAACATTTTTCTATTTCTCATACTAGTATATACCACCTTTTATTATTAGAAATTCCAGAAGGAAAGACAAGAGAGAATGAAGGAGACACAATATTTAAACAGTGAATGGCTAAACATTTTCAAAATTAAAAGACATGAATCCTCAAATTCATGAACCATAATGAGTCCCAAGTAGAATATGTAAAAATAAATGTATGGCTGAACATCTATAATAATAAAAGTGTAATATGCTAATTAGACCAGACAGCTGACTGACCTTCTGGATGTCATTCCGGTGGCCAAGGCAGAGGTGGTTAGGGGCAATCAGGCAGGCAGGAGAGCAATTAGGGGAGATCAGGCAGGCAGGCAGAGTGGTTAGGGGCTAGCAGGCAGGCAGGCAGAGTGGTTAGGGGCTATCAGGCAAGTAGGCAAGTGGTTAGGAGCGATCAGGCAGGCAGGCAGGCAGAGGGGTTAGTGGTCCCAGATTGTAAGAGGAACGTCCGACTGCCAGTTTAGGCCTGATCCCATGGGAGTGGGCCTAAACCAACAGTTGGATATCCCCCGAGGGGTCCCAGATTGAGAGAAGGTGCAGGCCAAGCTGAGAGATGCCCCCCACCATGCACGAATTTCATGCACCAGGCCTCTAGTATTGTAATAAAAATGCAGGTCATCTTATCAACCTACAGCCTTAGTTTCTCAGTTTGCTAAGTTAACACCATGATACTACAGTGGGGCCTTGACTTACGAGTGTCCCGACTAACGAGTTTTTTGAGATACGAGCCGTCTCTTGGCCGATTTTTTGCTTTGAGTTGCGAGCTAAAATTCGGGTTACGAGCTAGCTTCAGATACCACACCGCTAGTTGGCCCAGCGAACGTCACAGTGAACGCCACAACATCAGCCCAGCATCACGTGTCTCACTCGTTCACTTTTTGATTTGACATACAAGTAATTTGAGTTACGAGCTCCGTCACGGAATGAATTAAACTCGTAAGTCAAGGCCCCCCTGTACTTATTAAACTCACAGCTTTACTTCAATTTTGCTTAATAGCATGGTAGTTAAAGCGTGGGGAGGTTTTTTTTTTTTTTTTTTTTTTTTTTTTTTTTTTTTTTTCGCTAAAAGTATTACAAAGGGTATTACATAAGTGTCCTTTTTTCCCCCCCGCCCTTGACAAACCCCTGC
>NW_005871332.1:421075-430357 GCF_000147115.1 Myotis lucifugus
AAAACACACAAAACAACAGTTTCTTTATCTATAACATATTGTTAAGAGCATCTGTGGGAGGGATAGACAACAATCTCAGGGCAGTGGCCAACCTGGGAAAGGAAGGACAGTGAAGAAGAAATGGAGGTAGGTCTATTTTATTCCTTTAAAAGAAATAGAGAATTATTTCAAAATTACAAAAATCTGAATTAAGTAATAATAATAACAGTAATATGTATTTAATGTTGGTGGTGGACAGAGACAAATTTTGTATATTGTTTTCTGACCTTTTGGAGGTATATGTGTCATAATTAACAATTTTAAAGAGAAATTCAAAAATGTGAGATTATGATTGCTTTTTATCTTTTATCTTACCTGTTTTCTTAAACTCTCTATAATTGTTATAAATCAATTTTATAATTAGAAAAGAATATAAGCCCTGGCCAGTGTGAGTCAGTTGGTTGAGCATTGTCCCTTGCACTGAAAGATTGCAGGTTCGATTCCATGTCGGGCACATGCCCAGGTTTTGGGGTTCGATCACCAGTAGGGGTGCATACAGGAGGCAACCAATCAATGCTTCTCTCTCACATTGATGTTTCTCTTTCTCTCACTTCCTCTCTCCCTAAAAATCAATAAACAAAACATATTTCAAAAAAGAAAATAATATAAGAAAATCTATAATAATAAAAGCATATATGCAAATCGACCGAACAACCGAATAGCAGAATGACCATCCAGGCAACCTTCTGGATGACCACGCTATGACATGCACTGGCGCCAGGCCAGCCAAGGCAGGTGCCATGCGATTGGTCGGGAGGCCCCACCCTCACCCCACGGTCGCCCCGCAGAGAGAGGCCCAAGCCACCAGCCAGTGGGGCAATTGATGGGGGAGGGGGGCTCCACAATCACCCCAAAGAGGGAGGTTCAGGCCAGCCAAGCAATTGCACCCCATGCCTGTTGCCCACAGAGGGAGGCAACCAGTGGCAGGGGGTGTGGGAGACAGCACCGCACAGGTGGCAAGCAGTGGCAGCAGCAGGGGTGGGGCCAGCTGCCAGCAGCTGGGGGAAGGAAAGACCCTGTAAGCCCTGATCATCGGCCAGGCCTAGGGACCCTACCCAAGGGGTTCTGGATTGCGAGAGGGCTCAGGCTGAGCTGAGGGACACCACCACACCCCTCGCCCCCATGCACAAATTTCATGCACCGGGCCTCTAGTGTATAGCTAATCCTTGATAATCTTTCAGGGCACCTCAATTCTAAATGTGGACATACTAAATCAATCTTTTAGATCAATTTTTTAAGTGTGATAAGTGACTGCTAGGTCGCCATAAGACTAGGCACAGTGGACCAGGTTATTCCAGTCATCTTAGTCACCACTGCAGCATCTGCACCGTTGATCTGAACATAGTTACCACTTCAGTCATTACTGATGGCAAACTGACCAGTTCTGGTGCACATACATATGTGAGAATTTTCAGATGGCATCAAAGGTTTCATTTTCCCTTATATATTTATGTGCACATAGTAATGTGTGTGCATGTGTCCTTTCATATGTACATATATTTTTTAATCCCGTGAACTGTCTTGCAGAGACGAGAAGTTGAGGTGATTCTGGAGTTAAGGGGATTCTGGGAGTTAAACGAAGCAGAGATTCTTTTACTTCTAGGTCATTGTTTTACCTCTAAACAGAAGATGTCAATAGTTGCCCAGTGACCTCCATGAAATGTTTGTGGTCTTGTGTCAGTTCCTAACAACGAGTTGTCCACACAATAGGAGTACTTTATTGATTTATATACTCCTTTGATGTCTTTCAAGTTTTTTTAATGTTGCTCTTTCTTTTTATCTTGTTCCTCACTGTTGACATTGTCCTGCTATTGTCTTTCTCGATTGAAAGGACCATGTCCACTTAACTAACTCGGCATGGCAACCAGCACAATTTTGATGAGCATGTGGGTGCTTCATAAACTGTTTTGATGGTGCTGCTATTGATGGCACCAAAACTAGGCTGACAATAGTGCCTTAAAATGATTACCCAGTCTCTCTGTTGGTACCATCATGTGAAGACTTGGTGTCCATTGCCCGGGCATAGAGTTGCCAGAATTAGCAAATTAAAATACAAGACAGAATGAATAGCTTTTTCTCCCAATTATAATAAACATGTTCCAATCATTGCACAGAACATATTTACACTATTTTTTTAAAATTTTTATCTGAAATTTAAATTTAAATGAACATCCAGTATTTTATCTGGCAAGCTTACCCAGACACATTTCTTGAAGGTCTCCAAAACATTTGGCAGAGTAACCACCTGGGATGGGAGAGTTGAGAATTTTCTTGAGAGAAACTATCATATTCATTTGGATAAGAAACAAAGAAAATAACCACACATTTAAATTTGGTTCATGGCTATAAAGGTGTCTATCTCAGTGCACGAACGTCATGATTGAATTATTGTGAACTGTCTTTGGACAGAATAAAGATGCTTGAATACCAGGTGGTTATTTTCTAAGTCACCAAAACTCTCCATTCTCTCCACAGTGGCAGCCGGCATATTCTCAGAGTTTTCACTAAATGGCAGAACTAGAACAGATCCAAGGGAATGCAGAGTAATGGGGAAATTTTCATCCAGGGAGAGAAGTTATTTTCCCAAAGAATTTTCAACCCCTCCACACACCTCCTGCCTCCCTTTCTACCACCACCCAGTTTGGTCTCTAAAGCTTTCAGATTTAGAATGTTCTCAGAGGAAGTTATACTCTGAGGAGTAACAAATATGCCAAAATATTAGGACAGAAGAAACTATAAAATTCTCCTGGTTAAGCCCTGGCCAGGTAACTCGTTAGAGTATCATCTCAATACACCAAGGTTTCAGGTTCAATCTCTGGTCAAGGCGCATACAAGAACCAACCTATAAGTGGGGCAACAAATTTCTTTCTCTCTCTCTCTCTCTCTCTCTCTCTCTCTCTCTCTCTCTCAAATCAACATATAAAAATTAAAAAAATTATCCTAGTTAAAAATCAAGCCATGGGGGAAATAGACTGGGCTGGGGGGTGGGGGATGGGCAGGGATCTAAGGCAGCGGGATCTAGAATATGTGAACTGTGACTATCTGAATGTCATCTATTGTGAGACATATAATGAGACAATTTGGAAGAAGTCCCTTTCATAGCAGAGCATCATAACTACTGACATGAAGAATGTTCATGCTTAGTTACTTGCTGCTTAAAATCACTGTCAGGAATACTCAAGGTCTAGTTTATATGAAGCCTTCTGTGCCTTTCTGGATTGCCTCCTATCCCAGGTCTGTACCTTCACATTTCCTCCTAAAATCACTGGTTGCTCTCCTTGCTGTTTCTCTAGATCCTAGCCCTGTACCTGGCACACAGTAGGTATTCAAAACTATATATATAGTTTTTTTAATGTTGCCCTTTCTTTTTATCTGGTTCCTCACTGTTGACATTGTGAGGAACTATATATATATTGCCCTAGTATGCAAATAGACCGAACAGCTGAACAACCCAACAACGGAACAAGCAGTCGCTATGACTTGCGCTGACAACCAGGGGGCACGCATGGAACATAGCGGGCATTGGCTGTGGTGGAATGGTGGAGCAAGTGAGTGGGGGCACCAGACCAAGGCGGGGCGCTGGTTGCCATCATTGGGGCGAGCTCTGAAAATTACTGAAAATTCTTTGCTCCCACACAGCACGGTCCCACCAGGCGCTCGCACCTGTCGCTGGGCTGGTGCTGGCCCAGCTCACACCCACTGCTGGTGCCGGCCCCAGTCGTTCTGTGCTATCAGCGCATGGGAGCGGTGGCGGTGGGAACGGGGCACAGGGGACCGGGGACCCTGGCGGGAGGGCTGGGGTGGGGGCGCAGAAAATGGGCCGAGATCCACCCCTGTGCCCACCGCAGCCTCGCGGCCCACAGTTCCTTTCAAGGTGCATGAATTCATGCACTGGGCCCCTAGTTTACTAATAAATAAAGAAAACTTCAGTCACCCATTTAAAAATAATTTAATTAATTTTTCATTTTAAGAACATTTTAAGATATAGCCCCACAGCTGGGGAATAGAGCATTGCCATTCTGTAAATTTTTATATTTTTTCTTAGTTAGTAAACTGCACAACAGAGCTTTATTTTTAAACTAAATAAATTAAAAAGCAATACAAGTGTGAAGTAACTTATGCTTTTAAGTGTTTGTTTGCCTTATACTATGTGACCTAAAAGACTCAAATCCAAAGAGCAAAATGGGAAAACCAACATTCTTAAAATAAAATTTATTTTTACTATGTGTGTTTTAACAAATGAGTGGTTAGGTATTGGAGCTTAACCAGTACATGAATAAACCATAAAGTCCCCCTGACATTACAGCATGCTAAGGCTGCCTTTATAACGTGGGCTCTCTGTGTTCTTGTGAGACTATTAAGCTAGACCTAAGATGCTTATTCTGGAAGTAGCACAATGATAAGAATATTTACTCATATAAACCAGTTCTCTCACGTTTTTCAATAGGAGATACTTTGGAATAGACATTCTTGACAAGCTATTGTATGTCTGAGTTTGCTGTGCATCTGCTCTTAAATATATTCCTTCAAGAACTAAGGAAGCCATGATCATTGCCTGAATTGGCATTGAATCTTTTTCTCACCAACACTGTAGCAAATTAAATATAAATCATCCAACCATTACTCCTTTTCTAAAATTGATTTGCTACTTTACTCCCAACAAATAAAGAATATAGACTGAGAGTCATACATTTCATTTTTGTGTTTGTTTTAAAATAGAATCCTGGCCTTATACTATGCCACTGTGCAGCAGGCGAACTTCCTGGAAGGGTCATGTAAGCGTCTGTGACTATCCTCCATGAACACGTGCAACTGAATGCCGACACACCCAGCTGCAAACGAAAACCTGTGAGTAGTGTCTTATGCATGAGTCTGACCATTGAAGAGCATCTGAGAATTGACTAAAAGTTTTCACTGAAATGATTGTTATGCAGACATCACCGTGGATTGCAGCAGAAAGAGATGCTCATCACACAAGTTCTGCCCTTTCTAGAATCACAGCCAAATTAAAATCCCAGCCTGGCCAGTTGATTCCGTAGTAAACTGTTCTGCAAAAAAGCTTCAGTCACATATCACTGCCTCCTCCTGTCTTTTCTCTGGCAAGACATTAAGGCTGAAGATATCAACAATTAGAATTTAAACCTCTTCTCTGCTTAGTAACAAATCCTTTCCATCCCTGTCTACCCAGAAACAATCTGCCTGCTATTCCTATGTTCATTTCCTCTCCTCTCAAATTAACCTTGGTTGCCTTCCCACTTCTGGATAATGTTATTGATCTTGAGGTAAGATGCCTAGATGATATAGAACTTGGCATGTGAGGGATGCTAATGAGGCCAGAGTTTGAAATCTAGCATGAAAATTCTGTTTTGAACATTTTTAGAGGGTGAAGAACTTCATCATGCTGCACAAACAGCCCCCAAGAGTTCTGGTATTCTTCCTATAGCATTGCTTCTGTAGACTTGGGCCTGTAGGCTAAGAATTGGGTCCAGAAGTAGTATTGCAGGTTTTCCCTAGAAAAATCTTAGCTACAGGTCTCTCTCTGCAATAGCTTCAATGCTTTCTATTGCACTTACTATAGAATATAGTCCCAACCACTTACTATGGCTGTCATACCATTCCTCCAGCCCCCATCTGCTTGGTCACATGGAACATAACAAGTACAGGGTTCTGTGCTTCTGGTTCTCACTTTCTGAAATGCTTCCCACCCCACCCGCCCCCCCACCCCCAGCTCCTTGCATGACTCTGGCTCCTTATCACCCTTCAAGTGTCAGTTTAAACACCACCTCCTCAGAGAGGCTTTCCCTGGCCACTGTCTCTGAAGTGGCTCTCCTTAAGTACCCCCCAGCCTCCCGCAGTTCTCTTGATCACATCATCCTGTTTACTAGTATCTTCTTTGTAGCACTTGTCACAATCAATAATTATCACCAGACTATAAGCTTTGAGATATCACCACTCTATCTCTACCATCTAGTATAGGCACATGGATGGTGCTTGATATTTGCAAATTAGTTATTGAGTACATGAGTGGATAATTAGGCTAATAATATGCATTTCTCTCCTTTTTTCATTTTATTTTTATATAGTATCTAGCACCATATAACATATTAGCTAGAAAGAATTTAACACAATGCTATTATTGAGAAATTTTAATAATAAAGAAGAATATTAGGAAGCAGGTGTTTGCAAATATCATTAGTCATGTACTAGATGAGTCTGTCTTTTAGACATATTGCTGGTGTAACTGTCCAACAGATTCCCTGGAATTCTTTCCTTCCTTCCTTCCCTCCTTTCTTCTTTCCCTCTCTCCCCTCCTTCCTTCCTTCCTTTCTTCCTTCCTCCCTCCTTCCTCCCTCCCTTCCTCTCTCTTTCCCTCTCCCCCTCCCTTCTTCTCTTTCTCTCTCTCTTGTTTTTAAAGTTAGATATGACATTGCTGATTAACATCTCAGCCCCCAGTGCTACCACCTGAAAGCCTTTCCTCCAACTCTTACTCAACTTCGTGAGCTGATATGTAGCATAAATCAGGAAATAGTTCATCTACAGTCACATGGGCCCCTCAAAGACAGTCTTTCAGGGACAAAAAGCAAACAAACCTAGAGTACAAAGCATCACATTTATATTTGGAAGCAGCATGTTACAGATAAAAGACATTAGACTCAGGAGACTGCGATTCTAATCATGTTGCCACTATAGATATGATAGAAAATCAATTCACTCTCTGGGTCCCAATTTTCTCATCTATAAAATTAAAATAATGTCTCCTATCTTGTCTTACTTCAAAGGAAGGAAAGGATCCATCAAAATGGTTATGTGAAAGCACTCTGCAAAACACTGTGTAAACATAAAAGCTATTATATTTAAAGAGAAGCACTACTTTATAGTTTGCTAGAAAAGGAAGGATAGACATAGCCGGGGAGCAATGGGTATAGTGACAATATTTTCAAAACCAAAACCAGGAGATATCTTTTGGCATATGATCTGACACATGGTCTAACCACATGACAGAATATTTGAAATCAAAATGTCCTGAAAAATCCAGGACATGTGGTTGCCATAGCAATGAGGAGCCATAGGGAGGCTGTGGGCAATGAAAAGACAGGGTCGAATTGGCAAGCATGGAAAACTATTTGCCAGTGATGTGCAGGACAGTTTGGAATCAACTGATGTGGAAGACTGAAAAGGCAAGAAAAAAGAATTTTACTCATTTGAATGTGAGGTATAAGTAGTAGTCCTGAGTCATCCTCATTCTGAAAAAAATGTCCCCTTCATTCTGGGAAATCCAAGGTAGTCTGGTTCACGTGAATGGGAGGCAGGAAGAGGTGTTTTGGATAACAATTTTGACGGACCTAGAGAGCATTATGCTAAGTGAAATAAGCCAGTCAAAGACAAATACCATGTGATCTCACTTATATGTGGAATCTAATGAACAAAATAGAAACTAACACATAGAATACAGAGAATAGACTGATAGCTGTCAGAGGGGAGGAGGGTTGGAGGATTGGGTGAAAAAGATGAAGGGATTAAGCAAAAAGAGAAAAAATAAAAATTATAAAAAACCCATAGACACAGACAAAGGTCCGGTGATTACCAGAGAAAAAGGGGAGTGGCGGGAGGTAGAATTCTGTACAGAGGGTATAAATGGTGATGGAAGGAGACTCGACTTAGGGTAGCAAACACAATACAATATACAGATGGTGTATTATAAAATTGTAATACGTCATCTGTATGAAATCTATATAGTTCTATTAACCAATGTCACCCCAATACCTTCAATTAAAAAAGAATTTTGTTGGAGTGGACCTAGCCCCCATGGGGGTCCTGTATTTCCTTTCAACATCCCAAGGGCACCTTTGAACTAAGAATTATTTCTTGGTAGCTCAGTTCTCCAGACCCAGGAAGACTCCCTAGAAGTGCCACAGCATAGACCCTACTCTTCCTCCCGTGGATGGGAAGTTCCAGATCTCTCCAACTCCAATCCTGCTCTACCTGGACTGCCTTCTGCCTCCACCTTTCTCCTCACATAGAAGGCATCCTCTGAGCGGTGGATGGCGCAAGAAGGGTTGCTTGTGGTTTACGACTCCATCAGAGCTCCTGACAACACAGCCCTGGTGTCATATGCTTTCTACTCATGACTTTTAGGACAGAAAGTCAGATTTTTTTTTATTTTATTTTTTTTTGTGGCCAGTCAAAAGTAAGTTGTGGATAAATCTCATGGAGGTGTAATGATTGTGGAAGGCTTATATACAAAGGTCAATCTTTTTTGGCATTTTGCACAGATTGTTATTAAAATTAATAAAGCTCCTATTTCGAAGGGGCAAGCATTGTTTCCCAAGGCAGATTTCCCATCAAGCGCTTATTCCTTGCCAGCCCTTAAAGACTCCAAGACCTCTAAATGCCATCCAGTGCCTATCACATGCTATTGAGTTGGCATGTTTGCAAATTGCATGCAGTGAGATCCTTCCATCCCAACAGCCCTGCCTCAGATTCCCCGGCATCGCCGCCAAACTAGTATTGCCTGCACATTTTCTTCATCTTTTCATTGAGTTCAGTGTGGCAGCAGCACATTCCTCAGCACAGGCTGCAGTCGGCATGGTAACTAGTTAGAGGCTTCGAGCTGCCTTCTTGCAGTCTCCTATTTCCTTCTGAGAGGGCTGTTTTTGCGGGGGGAGGAGAGAGGGGAGCCCAGAGCGGATGGTGGTGGAGGAAGTGGTGAAAAGGGGGTGGAGAAAGAATTGATTGGGTTGGGCTGGGGAAGGGGGGAGGGGCAGAAGAATGCCTTAAACGCGCTTTTTAAAAGAGTTATCTGGTCCACCCATGGTGTTGGTGCTAAATTGCCTGGGCAGGAAAAGAAGAAAAAAAGTCCTAATTGGGATGGGGAGGCAGTGACAAAGCAAAGCTTGTTCAAGCCTCTGGAATCTGCACTGTTGATAGTGCAGGTACCTCAGGGCGGTGGGGAGTGATTGCTGTGTTGACTTTGTCTAATTGCAGGGGAGGAGCTATGTGAGCTGTGACGGGCAGTGTTACACCCAGTGGGGTGGTGGACAAAAACTGGCATCGCCACGCCGGGCTAAATAAACGGGCTGACAAAGCTCTTGGCATATTATTAAAAATCTGGCAAAATGTTCATCTCTTGACAAAAATGTAGAGAGACTAGTAAGGCATAACTTCATCCCATGTTGGATTTTAAAATTGCTCATGCCAAGTTGTCTGTCAATATAGGCATGCTGCTGCTATAGACAAAAAATT
>NW_005871332.1:430819-443847 GCF_000147115.1 Myotis lucifugus
CCATGAAGCCTTCATGCATGCCTCTTCTACAAACCCGCCTTCTTATTCCGTTCCATACACGTAGGGCAGCTTTCTGTTCCAGAATCCGAGTTCAAAGTGTAAATAACACCTCTACCTTGTCATATGCATATGGTGCCTGTGGGTAGCTATTTCCTTTCTTATTTCCCAAAGCTTTGTCATGAAATGGAAATGAAGAAAGTCTCCCAGAAAAACTTAAAAGCCTTTTATAATGCAGCTTAATTCCTAGTTTCCTAGTTTGCTTTATGGAACAATAAATCTTTATGTTTATAAGTTTAGAATTCGTGTTAACTTTTACCCCGCCCGCAAAAAAAAAAAATTCCAAAATGGCATTTCCCTCAAAATCTCATGTTTTTGCTCATTCTGATTCTTAAGGCCTTCAGATAAAAGACAAAGTCAACAAGGCTGGTGGGGAGACTTTGCTCTTCAGCCCTCATAAATAATTTGGTTTGGTGTTTTTTGCTCTTCTTTTAATGCTTAAAGCACCTCTCTACAGTAGAGTCTAGAAGCTCTGCTTGAAAACTAAGACACTGGAAGCATAAACACTGGGAGGCTTCCAGGTAAAAGGGAAATGTACAAATGCTCCTGAACTGCTGAAGGAACAAACGGGTACATAAGAGATGGGCTGATTCCCCACTGTTCATGTTTGCTCACTGCGAACATTTGGTTCACTTAGCTTGGCTCATTATTTCAGCTGGGAAAGCCACTATATGAATTAATAGCAGATTTCCCAGCTGAAAATAAATGTTTACCAGTTTAGGGGGCTGGGGATTTTTGGCAAAGACCTGGCTTTTTGTCTGACTGCCTCCTTTTTTTTTGGCCTGCACATCCCTGAGGTGTGTAATTAAAGTAAGGGAATTTGCACATAGTGCTTTAGGGCTTTAATGAACAGAAAACACAGGATATTTCAGCAATTTGATGCCTAATGTCAGAATGTGCATTTCCTGTGTGAGGTGTCACAATAATAGGACTCCGTGATAATAAAGGCACCTGCGATCCCATGTAGAGAAAAAGTGACAGTATTTGTTCCTAAATTCCAATGCAAAATACATTTAAAAAGAGCAATTTACATTTTCAAACAGATGGACTTTGAATTTGAACATACCGCCAGAATTAAGGGCTATTAAATCAGCCCCACTTGGCTGAATATTGAAATTCCTTTCAGGACAAAGATCTTGGCTGTTGATATCATCTTACATTACAAAATTGAACACACAATATCAAGCGGGTTTAATCATAACCATTCTCACCTTGCTGTTGAAATTTTTGAACAGCTCAAAATCTGGAAAAGTATTTTTAAAGCTCAGGAACCTTGAGGGGCAGGGTAGTAAAAAACAACAACAACAAATTAACATTTATTGAGCACCTGTTGTATGCCAGATACTTTTACATGATGTAAAATTTAATAATTAACAAAAATAACCTTGCAAAAAAAACCCCATTATTATTCTTTTATTTTTTGTGGGGTTTTTTTGTGGGGGGAGGGGAATGTTGAAAGAAATTAGGTAATTGCCCTATCCGGTTTGGCTCAGGGAATAGAGCATCGGCCTGTGGACTGAAGGGTCCCAGGTTCGATTCTGGTCAAGGGCATGTACCTTGGTTGCGGGCACATCCCCAGGAGGGGGTGTGCAGGAGGCAGCTGATCGATGTTTCTCTCTCATTGATGTTTCAAACTCTCTATCCCTCTCCTTTCCTCTCTGTAAAAAAATCAATAAAATATATATTTTTTTAAAAGAAAGAACTTGCCCAAGATCCCATAATCAGTGACACCAGTGTGTGGGAGAGGACTCTGCAGAGTAAGCACTCAGAACATACATCATTACTGTCTGGCTCCAAAACCCAAACTCTTTCAACATAGTTTGCTATTATTATTTTCATATTTCTTACATAAAATTTATTCTGAAGAATAAAAACATTGGCCCCCTCTCATCCCCAGTCCCTGATCATTTTTGTGTGTGAATAAAGTTTGCAAAAAAAACAACAAACCCAAAACTTCTTGCTCCATCCTCTGCATAACAGTGTCGGGTGAAGCAAGCTGTACTTTTTGGGTTATGGGGAAGGCATCTCATTCTGAGGGCAAACCGTACTTTAAATACACAGGTCAAGGGCAGCCACGAGGAGGAACAAGTCTCCAACCAACAGAAGCATGGAGGAAGGGGGTGCTTTCATCAGAGCCACAGGCCACAATACGCACCACATCACTGCAGAATGGGGGAACACAGATGTCACCTTGCTAGGCCTCAATTCTAACATCTGTAAAAAGAAAAAGGGCTGATGACCTAAAAAGCCCATTTTTTATTTAAAAGTCTAAACTACCAAGCAACCCTTGGCTGAGACCAGAGGGCAGGCAGGCAGGAAGCTGAGGTAACCATAAACACAAGTATTCCCAAAGGTAAGTTTCAGGCAACTACCTGTCTTGTGGTCACTACACAAAGACATCTGCCACATTTTATAGCCATAGGCCCTCATGAGATGATCAGGTTTCTACTATATATTCCACATTGACATTACTTGACATCCTCCATAAACTAAATCCTAAGGTAAAACATTGCCTTTAAAAGGCTTTTTCTCCTGCCTTTTCCTCTCCTGACTTTTCACCTTCTCGTGGGCTCTCTGTGGCCTTCCTCTTAGTCTCCAAAAATATCTGGAGAATCACTGACAGACCATGCATCTGGCATGGTGCACTATCCTAATTCTTGGTAAAGAAGAAAAATGCACATGTGAGGTATGTATGTGCATTTGTGTGTGTAAGAGTTTTGGAGTCTAAACACTTCCTCCTCCAATCCTAGGACTAAACCCAAGAGACTGGACACTCTGAGACCTGCTACCCCATACCCATCACTTTTCTCCTTGATAAGGAACCAGCACTCTCTCCTCTCTAGTCAATAAGCACTGATGCTGGCAGCTCCTCAGCAATAACTGTTCCAACAGAGGAGCCCCATCCCCAGGAAAAACTGTCTCTATCAATATTTAAAAAATGTGAACATCAGGAGTGTGAGGCATTTGGACATATTTTTACTCCACTAGAACTTAAAATTTATTGATCCTACCACCTCATCACTGTCCTCATCCCTCTGTGTCCTCACGTTCCTCCTCCTTATCCTCCTTAAGTCCTATGATCCAGCATTTTTCTTCTCTTGCAAGCACCCTCATCCTCTCTGCTCCTCTCTCCCTGCATTATGCTGGTAAATTTTCAGGCTTGATTAAATCAAGATTTCTGTCTATTTCATGCCAGCATCCTTGCAACCAAACGTGCTTGAGAAAAACACACAACCTTGCTGGCTGATCGCATTCTAAATTCCTGATCATTATCAGCTCCCATGGACCAGTAATGCTGCCCAGCTGTCATTCGGTGTCCTTGTCCGTTCCCTCTCCCATTCTCCTCAACAACTCTTTCATCCCTTCTCCTCTCCTCAATCCTCCACAACCAGTGGAGGAACTGGGGAGCAAGATCTCTTTCTGGATGTTTCTGTTTTCTTGGTGAAATGGTGAATGATGTTGAGTGATGATGAGTGACACCATGCCTTGTCCCTGTGACTTTGGGTGACTTCAGCCAAGGCCAGTCCCCACTTTTGTACTAAATCCCATCCCCTCTCAATGCCACAAGGATATTTCTCTAGCAATTCTTCCCCTCTCTCCTGCATCACCATCCCCCCAACCCCCATTTTCCTGGTCTGTTGTCATACCATATAAACATGTTCTTATTTCTTTCATTAAAAATAAAAACAAAAATCTTTTGATACCACCTCTCTCTCTCTTACTGCTCCACTTTCTCTTTACCTCTTGGCAACACAACTCCTCAAAAAGTTGTTTATATTCACTAGCAATTTATCTCCTCCCATTCTCTCTTGAAGCAACCTGATCACCGCCTCACCCTGCAAACATCAAAATTGCTCCAGTTACGATTACCAAGGACCTCCACATTGGCAAATCCATCAGTCAATTCTCAGTCCTTGTCATGCTTTTATAAACATTTTATGGAGTTGATCATTTTCTCCCCATTGAAACACTGTTAACTTGCCTTCCAGGACACCATGCTCTACTGAGCTTCTTCCCACTTAATTACTTTTTTGTCAGTCTCCTATCTTGGTGCTTCATCTCCCTGCCACTAAGACTTGGAGTGCCCCAGGGATTAGGGCTGACTTCATCTTTCCCCAACTATGTTCAGTTCATAGAGGATCTCCTCCGCTACATGGCTTTAAACACCATCTCCACTCTTTGTCCAGATTTGTATCTCCATACTGAATGGCTCTTATGCTGGGCCCCTGTTGTGAAACCAAGATCCAGGTTCCATCTTGCTCCACAGTTATGTTGAGTGGGTTTCTCTTTTATTTCTCTGTTGCTTGATGCCTTGTTGGTTTCCCAGCAAAGGGTTCTGAACTGGAGATCTGCTGACAGACCTTCCTAATACTGCCTACCTGTGTAGGTTGCTTAATATTATCTAAGGAAGAGGAGGAGGAGAAAGAAGAGAAGAAAAAAGAGGAGAAGAAGAAAGAGGAAGAATGGGAGGATGGGGGGCCAGGGGTGACTCGTGGCTATTGTACATAGGCCCAGTGATGTTAAGTGTTTCTCAGTCACCCTTGGGAAAAGACGACAGGCTTTCTCCTGCCACAGGCAAAATCATTAATTTAGGGAGTTCGTTGTGGTATAGACAAAGCCTGATCCTGAGTATTGCAAATCAGAAATTTCAGACTTTTAGAGGAAATAAATCAACCTTTCTAGGGCACACTGCCTAATCTACCTCACAAGTCTGATATATCAAATCACGGTACCATTTTATTAATTTACATTAAGAAACAACTGTTGTAGGAGCTACACAAACAACGTATTCTCTTCCTGCCATCACAAATTTTGAAAAGCCATATCATGTTCAAAGCTATGATATTAATTTATAGTAAGAAATGGTTGTCTTGATGAGCAAACTTCTTGAAGTCTGTGTGATCTGTGCATTCCCTGTTTCTCTGCAGACTTACACAGGGAACAAAATCATAACCAGATTTTAGGAAAATGGTAGTTAATCACAATGTGGCCAGAGTGATTTTTTCCATAGCACACATTTGACCAGGTCACTCGTCTAAAACTGGACACTGTTCTTAGGAGACAAAGTCCTCAACCTGCTGGCCCCACATGGTCTGGCTACTTCAGCCTCTGCCTTCAGTATCAGAAAAGGTTAAGATATGGGTTCTGCAACCACACTTCCGTGGTTCAAATCCCTGTTCCTCTACTTCAAAGCTCAGATGATTTATTTACCTACATTGTGCTCTCGTTACCGCTTCAGTAAAATAGGAATAAAGACAGAGTTTATTTCATAGGATTATAATGAAAATTAGGAGAATAAGCCACTTTCAACAGTGCCTCGTACCTACTAAGTACTAAAAAAATAGTATCTATTATTTAAAACCACCCTGGGTCCATCCATCCCTCAAATCTGCCACCAGCCTGGTGCCCTGAGCAAACACTGGCCCTATTTGGCCCTTAAATGTCCTGCCTTCCACTGTTTACCTCCTGCTCGGCCTTCACCTCTCCCATCTACAGTGACT
This sequence comes from Myotis lucifugus, assembly GCF_000147115.1. Lineage (NCBI taxonomy): Eukaryota > Metazoa > Chordata > Mammalia > Chiroptera > Vespertilionidae > Myotis > Myotis lucifugus. The sequence continues at coordinate 436,378 of NW_005871332.1, forward strand.
TCCTCAGGCAAGTCTTCCTGGAGGCCCAGAGCCCTCAGTCTACAGTTTTCTTCCTCATAGGCATGTGCTTCCTTCCAGACTGTACCTGGTTCAGGACAGTCGTCTTCCTTGGGAGGTACTCTCCTTCATCCTCAGCACTTTACCCCAAAGCTCAACATACACCTGACGCAGCAATATAGCACTTCACACCAATGTGTTTGAGTAAACAGCACTTCACACCAATGTGTTTGAGTAAACGTCTAATTGATGCTTACCCCAGTCTGAAAAGACTTTGGCCAGGCCCAGTCAGTCTTCCAGGGGCAAAGCCTGGACCAGCACCACTAACTTTTGCTGCAGGGACTCTTTTAATCACCTCCCAGAGCTGGCCAACCCCCTTCTGAGTCATGCATTCTTTCTTTGCATGTGTTAATATATTCTTAGGCCCTGGAGGCCTAAGAAAGCTGTGTATCTATGCTCCATTTCAGTCCACATTGTTTTTAAAGTTTTGCTCTCAGTGGGCATCTTATTTCCCTTGTTTCCAATGTCTGGCAGGGGTGAGGTACATGAGGGCTAGCTCTTTCTATCTCTTTATTACTGTCAACACACCTGGACCAGGATTCTATCTATCAGTGGAGACACCCTGGTGTTTTGTATCAGGTGAGTGTGTGCTCACCTTCCCATGTGAATACTCCAGTTTCCACACTGAACTTCTCCTAAAGCATGAGCTGGGTCTGCCCTGCCCCCATGGGCCTCTCCCAGTTGACTCGCCTTCCTAGCAGGGTCCTAAGATAGAGCCCAGCAGATACTCTCTATGAGGGGGTGGGGTGGGGGTGCAACTCCAAGTGTGTTTTTCAATAAATGAAGAATACAGCACTGCTTTGGGGATTAATTATTCTGTCTTAAATGGAAATATCAAAACTGATTCAAGAGTGATATACACAGAAGTTATCATTACCGGCACATATTTGCACTGTACAATGAGACAGATGCAAATCCCCAAGTCAGTACCAGGTAAAAGCGACCACAGTTGTAGCGTTTCATTCCAGTTCTTACAAAGCCTCTATCAGAAAGACTAAATTCTATGTTAGCAAAAATAATTGGTCTACAACCCATTCTGAAACCCGACAAATGTGAAAAGCATTGCTCTGGGTTTTCATACTATTTCCATGATGTAGAGATCTGGTTTAGGCCAGAGATGTATGTGCAAACGCCACAAGAAAGGACTGGTCCAATGCAATGTGGAATTTAGCAGAAGGTACGAAAGAACACAAAACTCAGGTTGAAGAAAGCCTCTCCCCGGGGTATTTCTCAGCCTTTATTTTTACCCCAGATCCAAGACTTGTGGTTAATTCAGATAAGCACTTGACCTTTGTGGGTGCTTATCCAAAGTCAACCTTCCCGTGTCTGAGGGTCACCTGTAACTCATTAATCTCAGTCCATTATTGTTTTGCAGGGATGTCTGTTCCATTTAAGATATAAAACTCCTATACAGATAACATGGTAGGTTAATGCACTCACCTTTCATTCCCTGATTGCTGGGTTCACACCAAACTCAATTCTGTTATGAGTAAGGATTACGTTTTGATATGTTCCCATCCCCAGGAGCCATTTGTCCATAGGTCTTCACATCCTAAAAGGATGTTGCAGGCATCAGCATACTCTTTGGGGCCCTATACAGGAGATTCCCGGGACTAGAATGGCCCAGAGGTTACTGGGTCAGGGCTGGAGAGGAAGAACTATTTAGGGAATCTTGCTGAGTGCATGCTTCTGAGGGTGCTATCAGACTTTTGCCACTCTCAACTCTGAAGATGAAAACAAGGCCATTATCATTTTTCAAAAAAATAATAAATTGCTTTATATAGAACCTCGTACTGTGGTGCTGTCCTTCCCTCCCCACAGCAAGAGATGTGCCAGCAGGCAGTCAGGGAAAAGGCACAAACTCTTTGCAGTTTTTTTTTTAAACATCAACCTTTTCAAGCGTCCTCTTGTTTATGATTTAACTTCATTCCCTCTTCCATTAGGAAATGCAAATCTATGTCCATCACCTGTCGCAAAACCCGAGATGTAAATCTAGAAGACAATGACAGCTCAGCCATTCTCTAAGGTAGGATGGCGTAGTGGATGGCGCTGGAGCCAGTCAGCCCAGGATAGAATCCTGAGCCTGCCGCTTAAAGCCTTACCCTCTCCCTCAGATTCATAGCTGTAAAATGGAAATAATTAGAGCACCCACTGCAGACAGTTATTGTAGGAATCAAATAAGATAATGACATGTAAAACACTCAGAACAGTGTCTGGCGTATATCAGGGGCTCTGTAGGTGTTAGCTGTTTTTGGTACTTAAATGCTCTAATCCATGCTATAGAAAATAAAAAATAACTCTTAAAAAAAAATCTGTGGCTTCCTCTCCAGCCACCTGACTGGTGACTGAATCCCAAAGGAAAGCTTCTGGTTCTTTCGCTTTTGCAGGGCCACACCACTCTCCCCCATGCCCTTGAATTCCAGCCAGTTAAAGTACAAGGGAGTGGTGGAGGCGTGAGGATGGTACGGCCCAAACTGCCTCCCTTCATTAATTTCCGCCAACCCCTGCTGCTGGCCACGCTGCCACCGCCTCAATTACCCTCGGTGCGAACAACGGAAAGCAGCGCACAAAGGCTTCCCCTTTACAGCAAGAAAAGGAAAAATGTACTGTCGACGCGTGTTACTCGTCAATGTAAATGCTTTCAGGAGCCCTTCGCGGCTTCTTTCATGTTCTTCAAGTCTAAGAACCATTTAGAGAAGCCCCGCTGTTCTAGCACCCCAAGGACATGTGAGAGGATGCGCGCAGGCGGCGGAGAAACAGAGCTTCTATTTGTGTGGAGCAAGGCAGGCCTAGATCTCTAACAATAAGCGGAATATCTTAATCGCGAGCGTTCTGAAGTCACGCCAGGTGGAGTGCTCAGTGTTTGCCCGCTCGCTTTTCTTTCTTTGTAAAGAATACTACTTGGGAAAGACACTGACACACGCAGGTAGGCTCTTCTTCCAGGCCCATCAGGAGGGTTGCGAGGGAGTTGGTCCAAATCCCCACACCAGGAGAGGTCTAGAGTTCTTAGAATGGACAGGTGCAAGGATGGCACTCTTTTGGAAAAGGGAGCTAAAGAACTACCCTTGGAACTATGTTTGCATAGTGAACAGGCTGTTCATTGGAGTCCATGTTTATTGGGGGTGAATGTGTGGGGCTGATGGAGATTTGTAGGGCTGGGGTCCCACCAAAGCCGGTCCATCTTGCTGCTTGACACAGTCGCTGCAGGAAAGAAACATCTGCACAGCATATGTTTCAAGGGACCTGGCATATATGGCATACTGTTCTTAATATGTTTGCTCCCCTTAGCGCTTTGTGTTTTAACCAAGGTCACCTCTCCGAGAAAGTTTGTTTCCCCAGGTGGGGATTTTTCCCTGAGGTTAGAGAGGGAATAAAACCTCTTAACTAAGTGCCAGGCGGGTAGTTAATCACTTTAACTACAAACAATCATGCTTAAGCTACATAATCTTTACTCCCTGGAATGGAGATAAGAAACGCCCTAACCTTTGCAATAGAAATTAAAGGGATTAAAATCAACTGGTATAAATATAGATGTAACAAGAAAATAAACACCAGAACTTGGCTAGAACTTCACTGGAGATTCTAACCAGAACTTCGTTGGAGATCCTGACCAGAACTTGGCTGGAGAACCTGGCTGGAGATCCTGGCTAGAACCTGGCTAGAGAACCTCACTATGCTGATCAACTAAACGCTGCCTCTGTGTCATTCCTTCTTCGCCAACTCCGTCTACACCTTTGAGAACCCCTGGACCTGTTGGGGCTAGACCCCAACATTTGGCCTCGGCTCCGTCCCGACCCCCTGCCTGACCCACTCCGGCCCTGCCCAGCTGAGCGATCCGCGGTGCACCTGGGCAGCCTCCAGAGCAACCCAAGCCCATGAGTCCGCGCACCTGGCCTGCAAGGAGGAGTGAAGAATCAATGCAGTTCCAGAATCGATTCCAGCGGTTCATGAACCACCGGGCCCCAGCCAATGGCCGCTACAAACCAACTTGTTATGAACATGCTGCTAACTGTTACACACATGCATTCCTCATTGTCCCGGCCATCATGGGCAGCGTCCTCCTCCATCTGCTGTCTGACGACTACTGGGAGAAGATAACAGCATGGATTTATGGCATGTGCCTCTGTGCCCTCTTCATTGTCTCCACAGTATTTCACATGATGTCATGGAAAAAGAGCCACCTAAGGACAGTGGAGCGATGTTTCCACATGTGTGATAGAATGGTTATCTATTTCTTCATTGCTGCGTCTTATGCACCATGGTTAAATCTCCGTGAACTTGGACCACTGGCATCTCATATGCGTTGGTTTATCTGGCTCATGGCAGCTGGAGGAACCGTTTATGTATTTCTCTACCATGAAAAGTATAAGGTGGTTGAGCTCCTTTTATATCTCACAATGGGCTTCTCTCCAGCCTTGGTGGTGACATCAATGAACAACACGGAGGGACTTCACGAGCTCGCCTGTGGAGGCCTGAGTTACTGCCTGGGTGTGGTCTTCTTCAAGAGTGATGGCATCATCCCGTTCGCTCATGCCATCTGGCACCTGTTTGTGGCCACGGCAGTCGCCATGCATTACTACGCCATCTGGAAGTATCTTTACCAAAGCCCCACAGACTTTATGCACCATTTGTGACTGTTCTGTACCAGGTGTCCACACCAGTATAATTAGAGCGGTGGCACTTGGGAGAGAAGTGAGAGCTGCCTATTGCACAGGAGGAGGAAAAAGACAGCTGCACTGACTTTCTTTATATAGTCTGACTATAATTATTGTGAAAGTATCAATGTTGTGTTCTGGAATGTTCCAGGATGAATCTGTTAAGACCCACCTGGAGGTTTTATTCCCTCTCTAACCTCAGGGAAAAATCCCCACCTGGGGAAACAACCTTTCTCAGAGAGGTGACCTTGGTTAAAATACATAGCGCTAAGGGGAGCAAACATATTAAGAACAGTATGCCGCCGAAACCGGTTTGGCTCAGTGGATAGAGCGTCGGCCTGCGGACTGAAAGGTCCCAGGTTCGATTCTGGTCAAGGACATGTACCTGGGTTGCGGGCACATCCCCAGTGGGAGATGTGCAGGAGGCAGCTGATCGATGTTTCTCTCTCATCGATGTTTCTAACTCTCTATCTCTCTCCCTTCCTCTCTGTAAAAAATCAATAAAATATATTTTAAAAAAAAACAAGACAAGATTTTCACACATTGGAACAAATATTCAGAACTGAAAGTAGCCTATGCATAATTCCATTCCTAGCACACATGTTTAAAACATTTTTTCATCCATGTGTTTCAGACTGCCTTCACCTCTTTTATATTTGATTCTGTCTTAGAGTGTATGGGTTAAGGTTTTCATCATAAATAATCTTTTGTTCAAGTGAAAAGAATTCATCCTATTTCAGCCACAAGATTCTGAAAAACCCCCTCATCACAAATCCGTCTCCAGGTCAGCAGGGTGCCATCAGCCCTAACAATCATTTTCTATTTCTTTCTAAATATAAACACAAGAAATTGGCGCACAGAGCACTCGCCCACAATTGGATTGCAGTGGGTATCCCAGATCTTAAAGACACCTGAAAGCCTGGAGCTCCTGTCTCATCCTCCCAGAGGCGGGAATTGTTCAACTGAAAGCCGACCAGATGAGAAATCTGTTTATGTAAAATGTAATGCACCCCACAAGGAGGCCTGCCTGCTTTAAAGTTAAAATGACCACATATCCATCATCATCTGACAATATTAATCTTACCTTTCAATTTCTATATAAGCCATAAAATCAGTTTGAACTTAGATCTCTATTTGTATCCAATGGCAAATAAAAACTGAAATGTTTAAAAAGCCAGTAAATAGAAATTTACCCCCAGATAACACAATTAACAAGTCAGTGGGGTTAAAGCTACCCTGGAGAGGAGAAAACAACAACAACACTCCGTGTGGAGTAAATGGGCCTGGGGGGAGGGTGCACACCCCAACTCCTTTCTCTAAAATGAATGTGACTCAGATTACAAATTAAAAGAGTAATCTATTCCGCGCAGGTAGATAATTTTTCTCGCAGCTGTACTTCTCGTTTGGTGTTTATGGGGAGCACTTGAGAATGACTTAATATGAGTTTAATGGCGGTAGGAAAAGAAGGCAGAGCTCTCAGAAAAAAGGAACAAGAGTAAAAGTGCAAGTGGCACTGAGACCAACCACAGGTATACACACCTGGCCCCTGGCCGGGGCCCCTGGCCGGGGACAGAAGCCCTGCATCTTCTTGTGTTGCCCTCATGGGTGATGCAGGACATGATTTTCCCTCTTTAAACAACTGCACAAGGAATTAAAGTGAGGGAAAGTTACAATGTACTTACAAGGAGTAGTCATTAAAAATCTGAAGAACTACTTTGAAGAACTACTTCATGTACTGTAATGCTAACTACTTAATGTACCCCTCCTAAAACTCCCCCAAGGAATGCCACCACCCCAAGCAACCTAACTGTAAAAATACTTGCTTCAAGTATGCATTCATTTGTTAATTTATCCTAGATGTAGATCTTGCTCTAGCTCTGTACCCGGCTCCGAGCTAGGAGCTGGGTTATTTCAGTGGACAAGACAGGCCAGGTCTTTGCTTTGATAGTGAGTCTGCCCTGTGATTAGATTTTGGAAATCCATATAAGCGACCATCTTAAGCACCGTTTGCAGATATAGAAATGTATAACAAACACTTCTTCCTTTTAATTACTTAACTCCATCTCATTCATTGGCTTATTGAACATCTGTTGTGGGTGCATTCAGGTATATTTTGGAAGAGTACACTTTATTCAGTTCTTGTCTAAACTAGGTGAGGTTTGGTCTGAGCCGAACTCTCAATTATAGGCTCCTCGTTCTGGATCACCCCAAGGGGCTGCATCTTAGTGCCTGGCCACATGGTAGACGCTTCAGAAATGTTTGCCGGATGAATTTTTAAGAATGAGTGAACACGCTTCAGGGATTACACATTCTGGACCACTACTTTTTTGAACCCCAAATACCAATAATTACTTGGGCATTTTGTCTATTTTGCGATTAACTAGTTAACTGTTTCATGTGAATGGCAAGCAACAGCGCAAGGTTATTGGGGCCAGATATCCTATCTTCAAGCTCTTCCTCTCTCCAAAGGCTTTGCAGAGCACAAGGCACTCAGTGGGTACTCAGTAAAAATATGGGAAACTTTCAGACATGGAAGCGAATCACCATTCCCACGGAAAGTCCCTGGCATTTTCATTACAGCATCTAGTATTCTGTGCTTTAGCCAGTTGGATACAATCTCTCAATCATGTCATGTTTATTCTTTTTTTTTTTTTTTAAATATATTTTATTGATTTTTTACAGAGAGGAAGGGAGAGAGATAGAGAGTTAGAAACATCGATGAGCGTTTTGCATCGACCAGCTGCCTCCTGCACATCTC
>NW_005871332.1:444400-463860 GCF_000147115.1 Myotis lucifugus
CTTGCTGGGACCCAGCATGTCAGCATTCTTCTCCTGAAGCCACAGCTCCTATTGGGTGGCTCTCTCCTGCCGCCACAGCCATAATCACTGCAACCGCTTGCTCTGGGTTCCAGGAACTGCTCCTTCCTTTAATCCCTTCAGGTTTAGGGGTGGAAATGGCTCCTCAATATTGCTATCTCCTGGTGCTTCACTATCCCTTAAGGGTTCCCTCACCCCAGCCAATACATTTGCAAATAGCCATTCATTAAACTCTCCACAATTGCCATGCCTGAGGGCACCATCTATTTTTTGCCAGGACCCTGAATAACCCAGGGAGGACTGTGGCTTTTGCCTGTGTATTCCCATGGATTGCATTGCCTATGGCCTCATAGCTTCTCACTCACTGTTCTTAGTAGGCATTTGCTGAAGAAAGGAATAAAGTCAACTATGAACTATTATATCTGAATTAACATTTTATAATTCACATAAGAAAAACATCTCGCCGAAACCGGTTTGGCTCAGTGGATAGAGCGTCGGCCTGCGGACTGAAAGGTCCCGGGTTCGATTCCGGTCAAGGGCATGTACCTGGGTTGCGGGCACATCCCCAGTGGGGGATGTGCAGGGAGGCGGCTGATCGATGTTTCTCTCTCATCGATGTTTCTGACTCTCTGTCTCTCTCCCTTCCTCTCTGTAAAAAATCAATAAAATATATTTTAAAAAAAAAAAAAAAAACATCTTCTAGGAACTATGGTTCCTCAGTCATGAAGATTCACCTTCAGCTGCTATTTATGCATATCTGTGTACTGTGCTCACCATTTCTTTTGTTCTTATTGTTTCAGGTTTCTGCTGAATCTGTATTTATAATATTAATATGTATTGAGTGTAGTTCATTTATTTAAACCCACTTATTCTTCTGGAGAAAAAAAATTAGTTGGGTTAATTAAACTAAAATTTCCATTTTTTTTTCTCTTTTTAACTTATTTTTTTTTAGTAGTTCCTTTATTGATGATGACCCAATCATAGCAGACTCTGCCCCTCTTCACTCCCAGGCCTTTCCCTGAACATGTCTTTGCATACCTCAATATGACTAGTGAAAAAAAATAAATCTGGTAAATAGCCACGCTGTCAATCTCTTCAGGAAGTCCCAGTTTGTCCACCAGCTTATCTACTCCTGTTCTGCTGAACGTCCAAGGTGCCACCTGACATATGCCTATGACACATGGGTGAGAAAAGAAGTGTGTTAGCTCTATGAAGTAGAGATGAAAAGCTAGGTGTACACAGATAACCTCAAGAACAAGATGACTCCCTAAGCAGAGATCTTTCTAAAGGACAAAGACTGGCCCCTCTCATGGTAAATGCAGCCTGGTCTTCCTTCCTCAAGGGTCTTCCTTAATATACATGTAAGTTTCCCTGCATTGTCTTTTAGAGTCAGAAAATGCCCTATGACCACAAAATCCAAGCTCTTTGAACCATGGGGCTCACTGAGCAGCACCAATATCTGTTAACATCCTGTTACCATAACTGTTGTTGTTCACTAAGAATAATGTTGCAATTAGTGAATTTCTAACTAATATAGTCCATGAAACACTACTGTTTGGTAGTTTCCTGGGTCAATGAGTAGCAATGCAGGTTAATTGTGATAGGTATACCAGAGTTCTGTTCAAAACTTTAACAGTGGTGCAGCCAGATTGAGAGATACAACCATCAACCTTGGAGGATTAGAAAAAAAAGACAAAATCATCTCAGCTAAATGATTCATCATTCCAGTCGCTTTAGAATCAAACCTATGAGGGAGATTTTGGCATCTGTGATTTCCGTGCCTAAAAATATTCAGAAAGGAAGAAAAAAAAAAACCTATCACAAACTAACTCCAAATTTTTATTTTACAAGAGAAGAAATGAATCATGATTAGTTAGTGGCAAAGAACTACATACTGATAATGTACCCAATATAATTTCTACCTTTTTCCAGAATAAAATTGTGGGCTAAACCTGGAAGGGTTTTCAAAAAGTAAATATAACAATCACTATAAAATGTAGAGGGGCTTAATCCTCTTGAGCCTCTGACCTTTATTGCATTTTGAGTGTGTTTGGAGTTCAGGTAGTATTACCCTGCCCACCCTTTCGCGATAATAAGTAAATAACCAAATGACCCAAATAGATTTATTCCAGAAATAAGGGGGTGGGAGCTGGTGAACAATAAGAAGCAATGCCATGGGTGGTACAGAGTTTGAGCTTTAACCTCATGTCTTTCCTCCTGGGTAGAGATCCTGACATCCCCCGCCCACCCCACCCATCCCACCCCCAAGATGCTCATTTCTTCTTTACATTTATACAAATGACAACTACCTACAATTCCTATGGTCATTCTTAAAAATTAAAAAAAAAATCTGAAACCATTTCCTCATGACAAAGTAAAATAGTTTTAAAAGATAAGCAAAACAGATAAAGAAACACTTTACAACCCCGGCAACCACATATCAGGACAATTTTGCAGCATTGAAGAAAGTCTTTGAGTTGAATAATTGAATTAGAGACAGCTAGCATAGCTTTGTGAAAGCGATACCTCATGTACCTTACTAGTTGGAGTGCTTTAGAGGGCATTTACTGCCATAGAAAGAAAATGGAACACAATGAATATCATATAATTGTTAAAAAGCCATTGGATGTTTTCAACAATGAAGATTATTGGCTAAGACCCATCTATTGTGTAAGGTAAAATAGCTTGTTGGATTAAAAAATTGTTCAGAACCTGCAAAAAGTGAGTGAATGTTAATGGTAATTTTTATTTTAACTGAAGAGAGGTTATCAGTAAGGGTGAAATAATAGCTTTGAAAGAAAATGAAAAATTGGAGGAATACACACAATCCAACCTTATTACATTTGACTATTGTGATCTATTCTCTGGCACCATGTACTAAATTTCCAGGTATTTTTTAACCCTATTATGTTTACTGTCTCATAATAGCCTCTCTACCTGAAGAAGAGATAGAAAGAATGGGGTTTGTTTAACAGAATTCTATCCAGTGTGTTGACTGTGATTCGTGGAGCACACATCCTTGACTTTTCCAACTTAGTTACCTAAAAATTACACCTATGTTCTTCTAAGAAACAACATAGCCAGCCCTAGCTCATTTGGCTCAGTGGATAGAGCATCAGCCTGTGGACCAAAAGGTTCCGAGTTTGATTCCAGTCAAGGGTACGTACCTTGGTTGTAGGTTCCTCCCCACCCAGCCCGGGGCCCTGGTCAGGGCTCTTGCAGGAGGCAACCGATCCATGTGTCTCTCTCACATTGATGTTTCTCTTTGTCTTTCCCTCTCTCTTCCACTTTCCCTAAAAATCAATGGAAAAATATCCTCAGATGAGGATTAACAACAACAACAATAAATAAATAAATAAATAAATAAATAAATAAATAAATCATAGCCAAAAATGCTAGCTTACCTATGTTATTATTTCTCTGTGTATATACAAACTGGCCCTATAGAAAAATATTATCATACTGTATATCTACAAACAGGTAGGCAATTTTGAGATTGTTAAAATATCTGATTCACCTTGCCCATCATAAAGACTCTGCATGTAGTATTAATTGCTCTTAGAAATTTTACACAAGTCAAAATGACCAAAACATTTTGAGGTATCCAATTCAACCATAAAAATATGGGCAGAATCTTTAAATCCATTTTTTTTTTTAAATCCTGAGAGTAGTATTTTTAGGATATATAAGTCTGGCATGGTAAGGAGTTTGTTTTGTTCTGCTGGCTTGTGGTAGAAATCACATTTTCTGCCAGTTGTCTTAAGCAACTTCTAAAGAAAGAATAAAATAAAAAACATAATCGGGGTAGGTTTTGCAGCAGGTAAATGAATAAAAATGCTCTAAGTTATAATTTGATTATAAATCCATGCCATAGCTTAAATTAGATTTTTTAAATTTTTAAACCTTGTTGAGGTACTATGAAATCTCCAAAATTTGGAAAATTGGTATTCATATTGACTTGTATATGTACATATGTTATTGTCTGTTAATGATGACAGCTGTTGTGAAAACAAGGAATTGTATAAAATTAATTTGAACACAATGGGTCTGATTCAGCAACTTAGGTCTTTTTAGAATATCTATACTAATAAAGAGCTAATATGCTAATGGCCCATACGCCATAACGGTAACGACCAGGTCATTAGCATATTAGCTGGGGCGTTGCTCCAGAGACTGGGCAGAAGCAGGGAGGCTCCCAGAGAAGGCGGGACCAGCCCTAGGCAACTCGAATGACTGAGGGCGGGGCTTGAAGTGGCCAGAGAAGGCCAGAGGATTTGGGGGCTGGGCCAGGTGTGCTGGAGCTCTGCATGGACAGGTTTGGGTGTCAAGGCAGGGCAGCGCCGTGGGATTTCAAATCGTGTGCTGGGCTTCTAGTCTTTAATAAAGCACTGTACTTATTGTGGACAAACACTTATTACTTTACATTTTTTCAGTAAATATATTCCACTATTTGTTTTGCTGGATAAAAACTCACTGAGGAATTACCTTACAGAATGGATTTCAGTGGCATAGTTGTTAAAGGATGGAGGTGTCTAATATTAAAAGAGTTCAGAGTACCCCAACTGTGATGGTAGTTGCATGAATTTATACATATGTTAGAAAGTTCACAGAACTGTACACCAAAATAGTCACTGTTACTCTATGATAATTTAAAAAAATAAAAAAGTGTAGAGGGCCCTTGGGAAGGCACATGGGCATCTAATCTAATAAAAGACAAACATGCAAATTGACTGTACCTTCGCTATGCCTTAAGCCATGCTCACCAGCCAATCAGAGTGACTATATGCAAATTAACCCAACCAAGATGGCGGCCGGCAGCCACACAGCTAAAGCGAGCAGGAGGTTTGGTTGCTCCAGTAATGGAGGAAGCCAAGCTTCCGGCCGGCTCTGAGCTCCACTGAAGGCAACAAAGTTTCAATTATAGAAGGTAAATAAATCCCAGAAAATAAATCCCAGAATAAAAAAGGAGAGGCTGGGAGCTTCCGTCGCCGGGGGGCTTGGCCAGCCCAAAAACGGCCCTCAGCCCCTCACCCAGACTGGCCAGGCACCCCAATGGGGACCCCCCACCCTAAAGGGGGTGTGGCCAGCCTGAAAACAACCATCAGCCCCTCACCCAGGCTGGCCAAACCTCCATGGGGTGAGGGTCCCCACTGGGGGGGGGCTTGACCAGCCTGAAAACAGCCATCAGCCCCCCAAGAATGAATATGACTCAGACCCACCCAAGCTCCTTTGTCATGACCTTTGGTGAAACTTCCTGGTATTTGGGGTATAAAATAAACACGCTGTATCGGTGCTGGGTCCCTGTCTCTCCATCAGAAGAGAGCAGCGGTCCCACCCGGCCCCAGCTTTTTCCTTCCATCTCTGTGTCTGTCTCTTTCTTTCATTTTCTCAATCCCCAGCCGCCCCTACTCAGGAACTGGGCCACTCTCTAGCTATGCTGGACGCGGAAAAGAGAGAACCCTCAATAAAAAAGTAATTTAAAAAATAATTCAAGATATAACAAATGGTTTAGATATTTTTAAGGTTTATGCTGGCCTCTGAAGGATAAAATATAACTTATGACATGTAATAAATTTGTAAATAAATAGTAAATAATGCTAAAACTATAAGGAATAAGGGAAAAAGTTTTAAAGTACATACCAAAAAATGTGAAAGAACTATGCAATCTGGGACTGTGAGCTTTTTTAAGTGACAATTTCAAAGTTAGTAAATCATTTCACAACAAAATTTACTAGTTGGGAGTAAACATGTCCCTCTGTTATTGATAAAAATAAAATTTTTAAAATTTAAAATTATGTTTGCATCATAGACTAAGAACTGGAAGGAAACTTCAGGAACCATTTGATTATGTTCTGACAGATGTAAATAAAATTAGTTAACCAAATCTTCTCCAAAGATCTTCAAACATAGAGATTCCACAATGGCCACTAGTAAACATATTCCTGTTTTACCACTGGGCTGGGTAAGTTGGGGATGTGAGTCTATGTGATCAGCTAAAATAGTTCCTTTGTTGAGTTCTTTCATCATCTCTGATCTCAAAAAGAAGGCTTGGAGAACTATTCAAAATTCTTCTTCTAGAAATTTCTATGCCTTCCACGACATTCACTGGGTCATCACTGTAGCCATTCTTCTTCAAATTCAATAAATTTACCCTTTATGCTATGCTATAGAAATGCCCATAAGACCTTCCTATCATAATAGTTCTTTCTGTTTACCTAGGGTTCTACACATGCTTTGTATTTTAAAGAACGGTGACTAAAGTGGGTCCTGTACTCTCATTCATTCTCAGCCCCAATCCTGAGGGTCAAGTGCTTCCTGGCCAGGCATGCTCCGTTTGATTTTTTCTTTAAAAAAAAAAAAAACAATCTGGGAAGAAGTTGAGTGCTGTGGATACAAACCACATATAAAAGGACATCATGTAAATGCAAAACACCCAAAGGGAGTTAACTAAGACATCATTAACTAAAACATGGTTCTTTGATTCATGTTTTAGTTAATGATGAAAGTGCAGGTAAGAATATGACAGCCCTTGCTGGTTTGGCTCAGTGGATAGAGTGTTGGCCTGCAGACTGAAGGGTCCCAGGTTCGATTCCGGTCAAGGGCACATGCCCAGGTTGGGGGCTCGGTCCAACATGCAGAAGGCAGCCAATCAATGATTCCCTCTTATCATTGTTGTTCTCTTTCTCTCTCTTCCTCTCCCTTTCTCTCTGAAATCAATAAAAATATAATTTAAAAAAAAGATTATGACAGGAAGTAGTCTAAAATCAAGGACCTATAAGTAACAAAAAAAGGAGATCCTTTCTAGGTGGTGCTCAGAGGAATTATCATTCTCTCCCCATCAACACCGGGCTAGATGTAGAGGCCCCTTCCTCCATAGCAGCAAAACAAAATAACACACTTGTTGTAACTGACAGTCATAGAAATTTCCAGACACAGAATTACTAGTAAATGGCAGCCCATTCAGACATTTGCATACAAAAATAGGAACAGAGGTAACTAGAGTTATAAAAATGCAGTTATTAAAGATACTTGACATTAAATTCAAACTTCAAAGTTGATAATTCAGAGTCTATGATTTCCATAAGTCAGCCCTAATTCAAAGAAATGGCGAGGCTGGCCTGGGCCAACTTTACTGTGGCCAGGACAGGACCCACAGGTGGCCAGCAGAAACCCATCATCAGTTGATGAGGAAGAAGACTCAAAACAGAACCAGGGCAAATAATTCTGTAGTCTTACTGGCAAAAGGTTTCATCCATTCCTGTCCGTGGAAAGAATCCATACTTCAGTTGTATATATTTCTTTACATTCTTTTTTTACTAACTGTCATATTATTCATTCCACAGTATGTTTTCTCTTCAAATGATTCTTTTGCAACCTTTAAAAAGCCCTACATTATGTCCCCTTCCATGTGTCTGACCTTGGTGGCCTTCCTCTAAATCTTATTGCTCAGAATATGTAAAAAAAAAGAAGAAGAAGAAGAAGAAGAAGAAGAAGAAGAAGAAGAAGAAGAAGAAGAAGAACCTCACATAAGCCTGTTACTGTTTGAATGTGCCACCTGTCATACTTCCAGGAATGAGACCTATTTTGCAAAGAAGGAAGGGGTTCTGCTCTAGAAACTGCTTACTGAAGCTCTTGTTTTATATTCAAGAGGACGGTTCCATAAAATTGTCCTTTTCAACCGCATAGAACAAAATGTGTGGTAGCTGGAGGGCTAGTCCCTATTTTAAAGTCCTAGAAAAGATGGGCTCTGATGATCATGGGTCATTTCCATTCTCTCTTCTGCTTCCCTGACAGGCGGTAATGTGGGTCTGAAGAGGAAACCAAAGATTAGTGGCTTCAATAAACCAGAAGTCTTGTTTTACATAACTGCCCAAATGCTCAAGCTCATTGTTGCTCAGTATTTAAAGGCTGTGCTTCATTCTATTAACTTCGATCTGTCCTTTTAGCTTCTGTACTTTTTCCATACTGGACCAGTGTACCATTCTGGCAACTCTTCCTCCCCTTCTGTGTGGGTTTTATTCCCTGACAAAGGCTCTGTGCCTGTATCTCCCTGCCAGGATCCATAAGGCTTACTGGTGACTAAAGTCTTAGTCTTGTTTAGTGCTGTATCTTCACCCATTGATTTAACTGAGACAGAAGTATTAGCCATTGAACAACAAATTTAGCATAAGCATCTGAGCGAAAGAACTATTAGGAGACAAGCCCTACATAAGGTTAGATAAAAATAGATAAGACAGGATGACAGCCCCAAGTAAGTTTTTCTATGAAGAGATGCCTTCCATTTACTGTAACTGAACCCATTTAAAAAAAAAAAATCACACTCAAAAAAGGGAGGAAAACTAGTATTGAGAAATATTATTAAAATAACTAAAAATTTCACTTTCATCTGTTTGCACAGGAGTTAATATCATGAAAACTTAACCATAGTGAAATATTTTATCAAAGAGTATTTGTTCCTGTATTAAGAAATCTAAGCCCGTGTACACAAGTTTGAGTTTACAGAAACTAAAAACTTAAGGTGCTAGGGTATTTTTTATTTTCTCTTTTATAATTTTACATATTTTCCAGATTTTTTGTAAAGAATTTTTAGAAATAGAGAAAAAAGGTTAAAAACTAAAACAAAACAAAACTCTTTAGTATAGTTTTCCCTGCTGAATTAGTATGCTGCTCATGAAACATGAACATAACTAATAGTTACTACGGATTTCATCAAGATGTGGCTAGCTATGTGCTTAAATAATAATTGAGGTGAGGGTGAAAAATAGATTTTACAGAAAGTAAGAGTAATATTATGCTTTTGTGCTTTGTCTATATGATCTCAAACCCGAAGATATTTGAAAATATTTGAGTGCCTGAGGTTTCTTTATTTTTCATCTGGATTAGTGATACTATATAGCTAGCTAGCTGTATTTTGGTAATAACCATAATTTTTAAATGTCAACATTATTATATACATTATCTCTTTTTCTACATTAGAATGTCTCAACCTTGGCATCTATTGACATTTTGGGCCGAACAATTATTTGTTGTGGAGGGCTGTCCTCTGCACTGCAAGATGTTTAGCAGCATCTCTGGTCTCTAGATAACAGTTGTGACAACCAGAATGTCTCCAGACATTGGCAAATGTCCCCTAGGGGAAGAAATCCACTGGTTGAAAACCACTGCTCTATAGTAAGTTATTACTATCCAAATATTTTGATTATCTTTTTAACTATTACCTATTACCATGGCCACATTAATCATGCCATGATTCACATTGATCATAATGATTAAAGAAATTACAGATTTACTCTGGCACTTGGGTACTTACTATCAGGCTATTAGACAAAGCCTGTGAATATTAAAGGGGAAAAAATTCCTGTAATTACAAAAATAAAAGATTACACAAAAAAAGAGCAAAGATTTTGGTTGTAGACTGGAATCAAATTGCATTCATTTGTTGAAGTGGTCTGCATGACCCAAAGACATACAGCAACTATTATTCACTCAGCTATAGCATGGTAGATATTAACACACATTTTGAACAAGAGGGTGTTTGCTTTGTGTGACAATAATACTGCCATTTAAGGTGTTAGTGATTCATCAGTCAGGCATGAGTCTTCCCTCTAAACATCACCTATCATTTTTCTTATTGCCTTTTTTATCTTAATGCACATTCAGTGACACCCACAATAAAAATTCTGTTGCAAAATTCTGATACCAAAATTGAATCTTACTTTTATTTCATGTAAATAAATATTATAAATGATCATAATCAATAATATAAACCATAAATATTATCTTCATGACCATTCTTCTAGACTGTTGTGATTTTTATTTCATCACTGTGAATGGTGGATGGTCTTTTTTCTCTTCTAAATGTCCCAGTCCTTAAGGGATAATTAAATATGACCCATGAGCAAAATTAGGTTTAAGAGGATTTTATTTTTCAAATATACAGCCTGGATTTGTGCTATTGTCCTCCAGTTTCCTTTTTAAATTTTCAAAATAACATGTAAGTTTGAAAACTTATTTAATTTAAAATGGCTCCTTTTTAAAAAAGAAAACACTATAGTGGGATGCTGGGATTGCATTCATCCCAGCATGCCCCACCACTGTTCTTTGGATGGCAATCACAGGACCCAGACATCAAGCTGTGGAGGAGATTCTTCCAAGCAACAGCATCTGGCTCTTTGGCAAACTGAACAGGCAGTTGCCCTGGTGGCTTTGGAGTTGCCTCTGGGTCTGTCACAGGGTAAGGCTGCTAATGGAGTGTCTGGATTTTCATCCCCTTTTCATTGCACTGTCTTTCTCATATACCTTTTTGGTGTCAAGAGACCCACTCTCTTCCATAAGGCAAATCCTACTCTCCTCAAGCCTGATAGATTCCTACATAAACCTTATTGTACTTCAATAAGTATCCCTTTCCACTGCCCACATCCCTTATGAAAGTGTAAAAATAGGCAAGCATTCTGGCAGCAGCCACACTGGCATTCTATTTCATACCCCACCTGCAGAGAGAATCAGAAATTAAATGTTCTATTTTCAGTCCTGGATATTGTAAGCCTGTATTTTCACCTTCTTTACTTGCAATACATCTCTTTGCCAGTTAAATTTAATAAAGTCATATTTATAATATGAATAGCTACCTAATCTCATGGAAACTTTTTTTTCTTCATTCTCAAGAACACACAATCTAAGCTGGTAAGGTGGTATAAGAACTATAGGGGCTTAGTTTCAAGAATTTGTGGTACTTTAAAATCATAAGTGCAGTCCCTGGAACAAACAAACACCTTGAACAACAGAATTGGCAGCTCCAGAACAAAGAGGCTCTCATATCCTCTTAGCTGTGTAGGAAATTAAAAAGACCAAAACTGGAAAACAAAGAATGATTTTTTTGGATGTTTTTAGGATTAAAAAATAAAAAAACAAACCCAACAAGCTTCTGAATAATTTGTACTAAAGGCATTCATCAGTATGGCCTCTCTACAGACCACAGGCTCTTCATGGGTGCTATGACCCACAGATCATTCTCAAAAGATGAAATAACCATTGGTGAAGAGATGGCTCAAAGACTCTATTAGGTCCAAACAGACATAGATCAGTAAGATAGCTTCCTAAGAGGTGGCATTTAATTCCTCCTATTAGAGTTCACCAGCAAAAGACAGGCTTTATACACCGGCCACCTCTATGGAGACTCAGTTCTAATCTACCATTTAATCACCACATTCAGTAAGTCCATCAATGACCTATGGAAAAATCATGGTGATGTCTGTTTTTTTTTTTTTTAAATATTTTATTGATATTTTACAGAGAGGAAGGGAGAGGGATAGAGAGTTAGAAACATCGATGAGAGAGAAACATCGATCAGCTGCCTCCTGCACATCTCCTACTGGGGATGTGCCTTATACACCGGCCACCTCTATGGAGACTCAGTTCTAAGCTACCATTTAATCACCGCAGGCCGACGCTCTATCCACTGAGCCAAACCGGTTTCGGCTGGTGATGTCTGTTTTATGGGCGGGAAGCAAATTAAAAATGAGGAGGGGAAACCTCTTGTAGGAAATACTATATTTGAGTGTAGGTTGTTACATGGGAAATCCTGAATTCAAAGGGAAATTAAACCCTTCAACTTTGAGGACTGGCAAATAGTTGAAGCTAAAATGGCCCCAAACAAACAAACTTACAATAACCATTTATAGCCCAGAAAAGGGGATTTTAAAAATAAACAGTATTTATAATTATTTTGAATACTACTTTTTCCCATTCTCTTAGAAAGAAGATAAGAATGTATTGATAGTATACACACATCAGTCTATTTTTTTAGATATCGGTTAAAAAATATAGAGTTAAATCTCAAATGTGTTTTTATTCCTATGCAAAAAATTCTCTTCTATAAGAGAGCACATAATGTATCTAAACACATAATAAATCATACACTCAGTTGCCTTCTGATTGTAATTTTTAGAAACAAATCAAATTTGAACATTAAGAGTCATCTACTATTGTCAGTCAATGCAAACCACTCCTGCGGCTTTCCCTGGGAACGCTGCTGTGGATGATCAACAAGTACTTACAACTTTGAGCAACTGACAAAGCTCTCCAGGCTTAATTTTGTTCCCAATAATGTTCTATACCAGTGATGGCGAACCTATGACACGCGTGTCAGAGGTGACACGAGAACTCATTTTTTTGGTTGATTTTTCTTTGTTAAATGGCATTTAAATATATAAGATAAATATCAAAAATATAAATCTTTGTTTTACTATGGTTGCAAAGATCAAAAAATTTCTATATGTGACACGGCACCAGAGTTAAGTTAGGGTTTTTCAAAATGCTGACACGCCGAGCTCAAAAGGTTTGCCATCACTGTTCTATACTCTGGAAACCAGAAAAACCAATATGACTTCTGCCCTCATATTTGGGATGGTGAATTTTAAAGAAAAGAATGGATAGTGTAAACTTTTAGATCAAATGCTTATTATAAATATCTGCTTCTGATTTGCATGAGAGAAAAAAAATAACTTAGTTCATGGTGCTGAGCATGAGTCAGTCTAGACATAATCAACTCCTGACATTGGCACAAAGCATAGTGGTCCCCAAATATCTTTGTTGAATGAATAGACCAATGAATGAATAAATGTGAGTTCATTTTACAATCAACTTTTTAAAATATATGTGTGTTCTAGAGACTTCTTAGATTGATAACCACACATCTTTAGAGAAACCAGAGACTTCAATGGACAATCCTATACATGAAAAGTAAGTATCGGTTCACATGTGACTATATTGTTTAGTAGAGAAAATTGATCCAAATGTGCAGTCGGATTTGGCTATATGGTCTATTGTAGAATGTTTTTTGCTTTTACTGGAGTGTCTTCATTGGGATTTTAGAGTTGATTGAGATTGTATATATTCAATGTTATCTACTAGGACATTTAAAAGAATTTCTTAATGATAATGGAATTGCTTGGTTTTCCTCCAAGCAAGTCCTTGGTTTTATCAGAGACACTTGAAGTTACCTATTCCTTGGTGCATATCTAATATCTACAGAATGTCTCTTTGTTCGAAAAAGCCTTCATTCAGGCCTTTGCTACTTCTGTTTCTTACTGAAACAGTAAGAAACGGTCAGAAGAAACTTAGAGCCATGATTTTATTGATACTCAATATCTATAAACCATGTCTATTTCTTCGTGTTTCTTTGACATATTTTGTGCTTCAAATATAAGACAGCACAACCAGAGGAAACTGCCTTTACAGAAGTAATCCGGAGCATACCACCTACTTTTGGTTGGGTCAGTGTGTACCTTAAGTGGTGACGGTCATATTCAGAGCTAAGTATTAGAAGCAATTATAGCTTTCTCTTTTTGCTTGTTCATTAGTTGAATAAGCTGCTAGAAAACTGCCATTTAGTGTAAGAGCTACTGTCTGTTACTGAACTAGCTTAAATGGTATTCAATAAATGATTAGGAATGTCATTATTGAGTGGCTATCCAAAGTCACACACATGCTAATAAAGATGCCTCCAGCATCCATAGGTCAAATGCCAAGAAACAGATCCACAAATACTCGTTAGTCTGTTGTTATTCTGATGTTGTTGGGCAAGTATGACATCTAAGGTTCAAGCTATCCTGGGAAGAGAACCACTTCTTACTGGTCTACAAGACCTGTTCTCCCCCCCCCCCCCGCCCCCTTTAAATATATTTTTATTGATTTCAGAGAGGAAGGGAGAGGGAGAGAGAGATGGAAACATCGATGAGAGAGAATCATGGATAGGCTGCCTCCTGCACATCCCCCACGGGGGGGGGGGGGGGGGCTGGCGGCGGGTAATCGAGCCTGCAACCTGGGCATGTGCCCTTGACTGGAATCCAACCTGGGACCCTTCAGTCTACAGGCCAACACTCTATCCACTGAGCCAAACCAGCCAGGGCAGGTCTCCCCCTTGATATCCAGTTGATACACAGGCTCTCACCACCAGCAGAAACCAAGGCTTGCTTCATAAATCGTAACTGGAGTACTTCAGCATTTGCAATCTGAAAAAGGCGGTCAAAAGGAACAGGAAAAGTTCTAGAAACATCATAAAGGCTGAGGTGGGAAAGGGTGGCAGAAGGTTCCAGGACCACGCCAAGTAGTTGATGGCTGCCTCTCACCCAAGGGAGAGTAAATGCAATGGAGATCCACCTGTCCTGAGGGAGGGAGAGGAAGAGCCTGGGCTTCAGAAAAAACCCTCCAGGTCTGCTTGTCTTCAGAGGCTTGGAGAGGCTCCCTAACCAGTGGGCAGAATCACAGAAAAAAGACGTCTGCAGAAGACTGTACATGAATAGAGGGCAACCCGGGGGAAGTGGGGTATGTTTGATTGAGGGATAACAAGGCTGACACCGAGGGCTGAGGAGGGCGTGTGCATTTGTGGAAGTCACTTTCCTGTGATGCTGTCCCTCCAGGAAAAGGCAGGTATCCAGTTGGGCCCTGGAGGCCTGGGTCCTTCCTTTTTCCTTTGCCGAATGTGCCTGTGATTGTCCTGGGCAGCCTTGGAAGTCTGGCTACCTGCTCCCCTCTCCTCCCTCCCAGGCGCCTCTCCTAGGCTGGGACCCCAGCAGTATAGCTCTCCCTGGCGCTGCTCCTGGCTGGCCAATGCAAGAAGCCTCCAGAACTCCTCCGGGGAGCTGGGGGGGGGGGGGGGGGGACCGCCCCCCAATCCTTTAGTGCAGGGAGGTGACCACCTGGTGCGAGTATGCTTATTAGCCTGGAGCCGCGCCCTAGCCCACACTGGGGGGAGGGGCGATGCCAGTGGAGGGGCACCCCCGCCCCCAGCTGCTGGAGCCTCAGCTGGGAGACCGCTCTGGGGAAGGGATAAGGACAGAGAAGGTTCCAGGAGCTGTGGGACTGACTCCAAACAGCAGGCACCTAGCCCTTCGCGGGCTCCTCGGCGCCTCATAAAAACCCCAATTCAGATCTGACCCTTCTCCAACTTGTGCCCGCCTTCCGGGCCTGGCGACCGCTAGGCCGAACCGCACCCTCGAGTCCTTGCGACCCTGAGCGCCTGCCATGGGGGCGCCCGCTCTCTCGCCTCCAGCTCGGTCGGGGGAGCCCCAGGGGCCTTCCCTTCTTCACCGCTGCTTCCCCACAAATTCGGCCCGGCCGGGCCGTGGCCCGCGCCCTGAAGAAAAGGAAAAGCCCCGGAGGGGGGGCCGCCGGCCTTCCTTCGGCAATCCTCCCTTGCCTGGGAGGCCGGGGGCCGGCTGGGACCCCTAGGAAAAGGGCCGGATTTCCCCCCACCACAACCCCGGCCCCCTTCCAAAAAACACGGGGCGCGCACTTCAAAAGGGACTCTCCCACACATCCACCACCACACCACCCGCTTCACTCTCCTGGCCCGAGAAGTTGAGAAGTTGCACTGGGAAACTTGGTCGATCGCGGGAGGCCATTTTGCGCCTTGGCCGTCCCCCCTCCCCCGGTCCTTTCCGTTTTCCAAAAGGCTATTTTCCCCGCGACTTTCCGTAAGTGAATCAAGCAGAATCCAGTCTCCCAGGCAGCTCAGTCCTTTTGGGAAACTTCTCAGAACGTACCGGGGGCCCTGCGTCTCCCAAACCCTCCAGCGCGCAGGGGGCCGGGGCCGGGGCCGCCCAAGCCCGGCTCCGCGCGCCGAGACCCCCGCAGTGCGAGCGCCTCCGGTCGGTCGGGAGAGGCTGCCCGCGACCGCGCGACCCGCGGACAGAGGCGCCTGAAACTTAGCCGCGATCACAGCTCGCCCCGCTGATGGCTCATTAAGAAACCCAAATGTGGGAGTGGGTGAATGGGGCAGGAGGGAGTCGGGGGAGTTTGCACCACGCATCTCAGGTATGAGCACTTCCCAGTGACATAGATGCAACTGCATTAGAGTTCATGGCAGCAGCCTGCTTCTCGTTATTAATTGTCTTTGTGTTTGGATAAAGTATGTAATCTTCTCAACCACACCATTAAAATAGGTTGCCTTTTCAATTAAGAACTGTCGTGAGCACAGCAGTCAATTTTCCTAATGAAGATGCATTATATTTATACATTAAAAAAATAACAATAATGGGAAAATCCCGGGTTTTCATCAGACGCTATTGTGGAGAAATACAAGAGAGTTTCCCTAAAATGTATGGGGTCCTGTCGTGCATTAAACGCCAGGCTTTTAAATAAATTGAAATTTCTGCAGATGAAAGAAAAGCATGCGTATCAAATATGTTCAAACCCGCCTCATTCAGATTTACAAAAGCAAGTAGGATGAGTTCATTTTTTTCAAAGGCACTTAACAGATATAACAACAACAACAACAAGTCAGTGACTGTCTGAAATATGCCCATAAACTTTTTGGGAGATCCCTTTTAGTGTAGAGCTGAATCAGTGGTGTTTGTTGAAAATGCACTATGCACTTTTAGACGATGTGCAGCCTTTGAACAAATACCTCAGCCTGATCATTAAGGAGCAAAAATTGTCTGGGCCGGGCACCTGCAATTAGTTTTTGTTTCGTTCCTTACTTTCATTCATTCTTCTTCTTTTTTAAAAAAGACAAATTGAAAGGCAGTGACTCTGGTAGAACTGTTTAAAATTCCATGCCTTCGTGACAGGCAACTTTTCAGTTGTAAAAAAAAAAAATTAAAATTGCAAAATTCTGATGTTGAAGTTTTAAAAATGCTCAAAAATATCCATTCCTGAATATGAAAGTGAAAAGTTTGCATCCATGAACAAAAATGAAGTGTGTGCTATTCATTTCCTAGTCTTGGGAATTCGAGAGCTCATAGAGAAAAAGGATCTATCAAGATCTATGTTTTCTTTGTTAATAACAATTTTAAGTTACTATCTTTTGCATATGAAATACTGTTTTAGACAAACGACGATTTCTTTTTTTCCGCTCTCCATTCAACGTGAATACTCCCGGTGGAGCCACATTAAAGTGTTTGAGGAAAAAAATAAGTCAAATTCTTCTAAATAAAATAAAGTTCCCAACAACAGCCAGACTTTTTTTTTTTTTAAGCAACATCAGTTTTTTTGTTTTGTTTTTCAGGCATGATTTTTTTTTTCAGGTTTTAGGTGTTATGTCTTTTAAAAAATTGACCTCTTTTAAAAAAAAATCAACCAGCCCCTTAAAATGATCTGTAAAGAGTGGGAAATTAGATTTTCGATTAAAACCTTATCCCATCTCGAAGGATTACTTTATATTGATTCTTAAATATGGCTACAATTGATGGGCTCTAATTAAAAATCCAAAGGCAAAGTCTGTCATGCCCATATAAAAGAAGCTTTTCATATACGGGAAATAAAGCTTGTAAAAGGTTACACATAAAAGGTTAGAGATTTATCCAAACTAGTTTAAAGCTTCACTGCGGTTTTCTTTTCTTCCCTTTTTCCTTTCTTACAAAACCATTCCCAGGTCTTTTTTCCCCCAGTTTTAAATGAAGTTTGCAAACAGCCAAGATATTGGACTGTAATGGCTGTTTTATATCAGCTCTGTAAGCTCGAGGCTGCTGCCTGCAGTAGAATTGATTTCAAGGAAACTTCAGGACCAGGAGATGAAAATTATATAAACTGACAGCTACCACCCTTCATCAATCCATCCACATTCCCGTCCACACCCTCCCAACACACACACACACACACACACACACACACACACACACACACACCTCACTTCGCTCTCCATCTCTCAAACTCACACAGGCCCTTTCTATCCCCCACCCTAACCTGGTCTGCACACACCCTTGGTCCCCACACACTCAGGGACAGACGCACAGCTCCCAGCTCACACTCAGCTCATAAATGTCTCACAGCCCCACATCTCGCACTTGTCACACAATCTTAATCCGTTTCATTCCGGAACAACATGGTCCTCTTTTCCTCTTTTTTTTACATTTGGAATTTGCCTCCTACTCTTTTATCCAGACAGCACAATCCTATCTTTGAAGTCATTTCTTTCCTTACCCTCTTTTCTGAAGCAACTGCAATGCAGAGAATTAGCAACCCCGAGCTTCATTTATAAGTGATCTGCTGCCTGCCATTCTCCCCAAATTCTGCCTGTATTGCCAATCTTCAACCCTCGTTAAAAATTTAATTAGAGTTCATCTTGTCAAAGTTTTTAATAAAGACACATCTTAAAACCTAATGAAAAATGATTTTTTTCTAAATATCGTGGCAATTCTAAGGCAAGACGTGATCCCCCACTGTCCACTGAATCGCTGAAATGATTGAAAATTAATCTTCATATTTCTGAAGTAAGTGTTCAGGGAGTCTAACTGGCTCCTTTCCCCTGAGAGGCTGTGTTCTCACAGAATATGAGTTTTGTTCTTTTTAAAAATTAGCCCAGAAGAACCCCTAGATCTGCTTTCTCCTCCCACTCCTCCACTCTCCCTCACACCACCGCAGTTAATAAACTTGCAGGAAAGTTTGGAATATTTTAAACTGGCCTGGCATGCAGGGTGGAGAAAGTAAGGCCAGCAAGCACTAGACGGGAATCTATGAATATCAGCCATTTTTTGGAAGCTGCATGCAAACTCTGACAAATCATTTGATTCTCTGTGTATTGGTTTTCTTCATTTAGCTTCTGAATACTTATATCTCATATTCGTAGCAAGATAATTGTACTCGTGGCCATTAAAACCATCCGCTTGTTAATGAAAATTATTTAAAGATACAAACAAGCCACCATAAGTCAGATTCATAGAGGAAAAAAAATTTAAAGACACAGGATACAGGGGTGGAGGGAAGTTAAACATGAGACCATACAATGACTATATAGTTAAGTATACTGGAAGTTCAAGGACTTACTGAAAATCAAGAGTTAGACTTTTCACCCAAAGAGCCTTTTTCTCCCACCAAGCGTCTAAGATTTTCGGTACAACAACAGCCCAGACCCCTCCCTCCCCCCAAAGCCAGTGGCTTTTGTCCTGACCTAGCGCAGGGTTTGTGGGGACTGTACCTGAGCCCGGCTGTCTGCAATTTCCAAAATGACAAGAAGAGACTGGAAGATAAAGAGCATGTTCTTACAGGTGAACAGCGATTTTGCAACTTTTCCAGGAGACATCCAGGAGAAAGCTTGCTTGCTAGCAACTGCTGCAGAGTCTGGGCAGAATTCCTCTAGAAAGAAAAAGAAAGTCTTTTTTTTTTTTTTTTCTTCCTGTCTGCCTCTCTCTGTCTCTAGGTTCTCTTTCTCCTCTGTCTCTGTCTCCCTCTCGCTCAGATCCAATCTTTTAAGAGCCTCAGCACATTGCTAAGCTAAAGGGAAATTCTCTTTGATAAAGCGGTGTTTCCAGCTTCTGGGTTTTAAAACCTAAATCTATATTCAAATCTGGCTGAAGGTGTGTTCTGGGATTTGTGAAAGCCTCTTAAAGGGGTAAATTTACCAAACCGTGACAAAATCATCACAATCTTACTTTAGACATCTGAAGTGGATGAGAATTTTAAAGAGACCCTTGTTTATTTAACACTGTCCATTTCCAATTCCT
>NW_005871332.1:464520-467032 GCF_000147115.1 Myotis lucifugus
TTAAGGCCTCCGGAGGGGTTCCCCAGGGTTTCTCAGACAAGGGAGGGCGGGGGAAATACCCGAGAGGTCTGTACTCACCCCCCCCCCCCCCAGCCCGGGCCCCCAGAAAGTCGCGATTCCTGGGAACGCGACAGGAACGGGTCTCTGCGGACTGAAGCGGTCTCGGAGGGCCCGGGAGGAGCCGGGCAGATCCCGGGCCGCTTGGGGGCTCGCGGGGACGTCGAGGCCCAAAGCTCTAGACTAGAGACACCTGCGAGGCTGCGGCCGCCGAGCGCCCAGCCCCAGGCCCCGCGCGAGCCGGAGCCCAGCCCGGCCGCAGAGCGCTCGCCACCGCGCGCGCACTCCCGTAATTCGTTAATTGCTGTAAATCCCAAGGACGGCCACATTTGATTACACGTACAGCATAAGAACCGACAACAAAGCGACGAATTAATTACCAACTTCATTAACATAGGTCCCCAAATTACAGGCAGCGAGCTGTTTCTTTGGGCCCACTTGCCATGGTGGTGGTGGCGGCGGTGGTTGGAGGGGAGAGGGTGTTTAGGAAGAGATTTTATTTTTCTTTTCCAGCCTGGAGAGTTGTGAGGGCAAAAACAGTCTTCTGCTACCCCCCTCCCCCGCCATCCCCCCCCCCGCCATCACACAGCCTCGGGCGGTGCCCTTGTCCATCCCCCCCACCCTCCCCAACCCCCGCTGCCCCCCTCCCCCCGCGCCCAACCCGTTTCTGCTTTTCTAGGGGCTCAGGCGTGTGGAGAGCTGTAGGGTCCCGCTCTCTGGGCCAGGAAGAAAGGCTGGGCTGGGGTCCGCTCTGCCGGGATCGGGTCCCCTGGCGCCGATACTCTCCAGTCTCTGGGTTCCCAGCCCCGCCTCGGGCCACGGGGGCTGAGTTAGCTCCAGGCCCCATCCCCGCAGGCTCTGGGCGGCGTTTGTAGTTCACACACCCTCATGCCAGAGGCGGGTCTCCCTCCCCGGGGCCCGGGCATCCGGCAGACCCCGCTCTCACACAGCCGCGTCCGGACCCGGCTCCTTGGGTCTCCCCAAATCGGCCCTGGGGGTAGACTCGGGGTTCTTGTTCTGTGTAGCCCGCCTCAGGCTTCTTAAAACTCCAAAAACCCTGGAGGAGCCCGGGAGCCCGAGTCTCCCGCTTGGGGGCCCGGGGGTGTTTACGAAGGCGTCAGGAGGGGGAGAGACACCGAGCTTTTGAAAATAGTTTGTTCTTGGACTTGTCTGTCTGTCTGCCTCTTGCCTACACGCCTACGCCCCACTCGCAGGCCTCCTTCCTCTACCCCGGCCTGGTCTGACCCTGTTGGAGAACGCACAGGCGTGTTTTTAAGCTTCAGTCTGACTTGCTTTCTGCATCTGAGCCACACATATTGCTAAACGCAGAAGCCGATACCGCAGTTAGGCCTTACCACCCGCACTCTCTCCTGGCTTTACTTAAATATTTTATCTTCCCATCGTACATTGGATGGGTTTCCTTCCTCCCCTTCCCTAAAACAAAAACAAAACAAAACAAAAGGGGGGGGAGGGAGGACAGGGAGAGGAAGAGAAGGTTAGGAGAGGCCTCCTGTCCATCATTTTAATTATACAGTTCGTTCACTTGCTCCGGCCCATGATGTATATTTTAGGCGAGCCCACTGTCTTTCAAGAACATTCTGGTAATGTCGGAGGCCTGGATTTGTTGCCTGCTCGTCCCCCCGTGCAGCAGCGGCCTGTTTTCCTCCCCCTGTTGTGTGTTTGTATTATTTTCCCTCTGGCTTAGATGTGTCAATCATTCCCTCCCTGCCATTGGTTGGAGAGTTTGCGTCAAAAAAGTTGCCAGAGAGGCGCTTTCTCAGCAAATCTCCTTGAGAGCAGAGCCGACCTCAGCTCCAACTCAGCCTCCACTGTTATTAAAAATAAAAACCGCCCGAGCGGCCCTCACCGCGTCTACTTTTGTACGTATCGCAGAGGGGCCCCGCGCGTTTCCAGCGCCAGCTACTTTCTTCATTTTCTGTTCTTAACATTATATTTTTCGTTGCGTTTGACTTTTTATGGAAAGGTGGAGACCGCGAGGTTTATAACTCAATACTCTTGATTTCTTTTAGGCTGGCTGGCCACTTGGAATTTTGAAGGATAATTTGATTTTTTTTTTTTCCTAACCTCCCATGCGGCTGTAAGGTAAGTGTCCATCTGTGTAGTCTGTCTGTCTCTAGACGTCCCTCTGTCCACCGTCACCCCAAGGCCTCCAATAGGCCGGCCGATGCATCTCTGCGAACGTGGATTTCTGCGAAAGGCTGATGTCGTTTGGCCCTTATACGTGTTGAGATGTAATACGGACCATTGAGAAAAATGTAGGAGCTGGCGGCGAGGGCAGGAGTGGGAGGCGGGGAGGGAGCGCGCTCCTGGGCTCTCCGCTTCCGCAAAACGTCGTGGAAACCTGTGAGTCTACCGTGGGTGGTTTTTAGCGGGGGGTAGGGGGTTGTTGTGGTCTGTTTTATGTCTACGCCCATTCTGGGCTTCTCCCTGCGAC
>NW_005871332.1:467864-471513 GCF_000147115.1 Myotis lucifugus
GAGGGGTGCGCGGCGGCCCGGCCTCCGCTCGGGGTCGGCCCCGGGAGGACCTTCAGAACGTCTCAGCCGTCCCCCGGCCTCGGCAACGTGTCGCAAGGCCACGTCTTCGGTGTTGATGCGTTCAAGTGACTCTTGAAATCGTGGTCCGATGTCAGGCCAGATTTTTGAAACCCAAGTTCCCCATCAGACTTCCGAGTTGGCTCTCCCCCTTCCTTTACAGGGGGGTGAGGGGAGCAGGGCCTGGAGTGGCGGATTGCTTGGGGAGGGGACGGAAGTCGCCCTTTGACATTCTGCCCCGCGCCCTGGCGCTGCATTGCGGCTGAGGGCTTCTCTGCGCGCCCCGGGACGCGCTCCAGTCTCCAAAGTCCGAGCGCCGGAGAGGAGGCGGCGAGGAAACCCCTCCCCCGAGGAGGTGGACACCGGACCTCTCCACGCGCGCTAGCGCCCGGCTTTCCCCTCGCCATAATGAATAGTGCAGGCCAACCCTTCTGGCGCGTCCTGGCGCCCTCCCTCGCGGGTGGCAGCGTTGTTTGATTCCCGGAGGCCAGAAACTTTCACTCGAGTTCGCAGGAGAGAGGCCGCGCCGGCTGCTGTCCGCGGGGCGCGCACGTCTCCGTCTTCCTTTGCTCGGCGCGGTCCGCCCAGCCGCAGGCCGGCCGCCAGCCCGCGGAGTTTTGTTTCCTTTCCATCATGCAGAAAATTAATCAGCCCGGGCGCCGAGCGGAGCTGAGCACGCGCCTTGTAATTAAGGGACAATGTGCCCCTCGGATTATCTCGTTAGTTTATCAAGAAAACATTTATTATAATTAATTCTCGGCCAGTGTACTTATTATAGAGCGATGACCCAGCACCTGGTAGATAGGCTCCTGGTAGAAAAAAACCACACACACACCAAGGCGGTAAGGGGGGTGGGGGAGGGAGGGGGCGCGACAGATTGCACGAATTGACCGTTAGATATAAGGCGGCGCGGGCCGAGGCGGGCAGTGGAGCCGGACCTGGGGCTGCGAGGCTGCCGGGCTGCGGGGCTGGCAGCGGCGGCGACGCCCGAGTCACTGGCCGACCGGCTGCGGGAACTTGCCGCGCGTCCGCCGCCCGCTCCTTCTCGGTAGGATTCTCCCGTGGCCACCTCCTGAGCAGTCGTTTTGCGGCTTAGATGCGTGAAAAGGTATTTCTGTTTTCTTTCTAGGCTCTGCTCCGGGAGGAAGGGAGAAAGGAGTCCGGGCAGGGCTTTGAAAGTTGGGTGGAGGGCCAATGGGCCTCTCTCCTCTGGGAGTGGACACCTAGGCTGGCTGGGGAGAGTGCCCCATGGTTTTGTGTTTGGAGTACTTCCTTCTACGGATGAACCCAGTGATAAAAAGGGGAAGCAGTCTACCCGGGGGCTTTAGCCATTTTGCGAGGTAAGGGCAGAGGAGCACCAAGAAGGACCGCTGTCCCGCCGCTTTCGGTCGGTTACCACTTCCAATACTGAAATGTGCTACTTTAATGTATGATGTCTCAGCCGTTCCTAATTGGGCGAGAACTCTGCATGTAAGGACGGACCCATCCGTATTTATCATGTGCACCGGGTAGGATTTTAGTTTTTTCTGTAGTTGTTCAGAACTTGCCAGTATGGTGAGATTGCATTAAACACGAAAGAACTCCAGCTTACAGGCTATTTAAGCAAACAAATGACTGTCTTTTAAAGCAAGATTGTTTCCACAGCTTCCAAATCACTGTCTTGAACAGAAAAGAGACTAGAAAACATCAAGTCTTTGTTGTAGGACCAACTAGATCAGTATTACTGATGAGATCATACAAACTCCTCCAACAAGGACATTTACAAAATGATATCAAAATTAGATCTGAGGGTGGAAAGAATAACTTTGGTGCTATGAATTTAAATCGGGAAGTGAAAACTCAAAAGGAAAAAAGATACATGGGGCGAACTTGCAGTAACCTCGTTCCATTTGTGAAACTTTGTGTCTCTACCTTTGTAAGCAGTGTAAATAGGAAAGCCCATAGTCATTAAAATTCAGTAGGACCTTTGGAAAAGTAAGAAGGAACTTCTCCTAACCTTGGATCCGCCATTTTGAAGCAAACTCTCAGAGGGCCAAAGTTGCAAGGTAGAGATCCTTGCAGGAGAAATGTCATCTAGTAGGAAAATAAAAAGCGAGACTTGCCAACCGCCGGCCTATCTTCCCGTCCGTTTGGGATCCCTTGGCTCGGGGGAGTGAGAGACAGTCAGCTGAAGAAAGTAAATAACTTCCTTTTCCTCCTTTTCTTTTCTCTGCCTGAGCTCTCTTTCTTGTAGGAAACTTGAAAGGTAGGGAGAAATTACACTAGTTTCACAACTTTGGGTGTTTGTGTATCTACTTTCTTCAAAACTAAAATGTTCAAAAGGCAGCTAGAGTGAGCAGGGGACTGCTGGAGCTGCTGAAGACCCAAATCTCCGAAAATGTGCCTCCCGCAGGACCCGCAGCCTCCACGCATCAAAATCAACATGGAAGCGGCTTGCTCTGCAAACCCGCACCCTTGCTCCTTGCAGCTGTGGGGCCTCTCATTCTCTGATTGGTGGGATTCTAACTTTACTTCAGAATTTCTAGCAAACCCTGTGCCGGCCTTGAAGAATTTTCTTTTTTTTTTGCACTATGATTACATATTTGATGGGTGTCTATTAAAAGTTAGATTTTTGTTTATTTAGCTTTGGTTCTTTATACACATATAATATATAATCAAGGTCCTCCAGAACCCTAATAAATCTGTTACTTGCCTCAAAATCTAATTACCCAGACTACTAATTAGGTGAAAATGATGACTGGAAATGACTCTAAATGTGGAATAATAGTGGTTAAGCAGTTTTCTCAAGTTTGTCGATTAGCAAGTTGACATTTAGATGTTAAATGCGCTGATATTTTAGGTTAGAAGCTGTTGCGAGTGGTGAAAAAGCTAAGATAATTAAAATCAGCTCTGGAAAGGCAACAGTCTGGGGAGGTAGATTTCTTGAATTGTTTCTTTGTTTCTCACCAATGGGCTTTGTTATCAGCATTATTTATTTAGCCAGAGAGTTCTTTGTCTCTGCAAATGGCCCCAATCAAGTTTTGTTTGAGACAATTAGCTGGTGCCAGCCAATGAGTCCTATGCAAATGCAGGGATAGGAATGCGATGTGTGCATTTGAAGGCGTGGGGTTTTGTTCTTGGGGCAGGCTGATTGTAATTGCTTTCTTCGGCTACTTTTTTTTTTTTAAGTTTAGGGTGGGGGTGGGGAAGACAGGTTTATCAGGTCTCCATCCCCTCTAGTTTCACAGAAGCTGGGGGGTTGGGTAGGTGGGGAGGAGGGTCTGCCAGCTCTTTAAAAGCCTCTGCCCCGGGTAGCCCGGGCTCTTTTTAAGTTAGGGGTGGAACGTGGAAGAGCTGCTGCCTCCGAAGCAGTAAACCAGCACCTCTGTTTGTTTGTTTGCTTTGCCCTTAGTTCCACCACTCCAAACCCACCCACCAAGGACCCTGAATCTGTCCACCCCCGGCGAAGCAGGACCTTCCGGCTGGGTCCCCCCGATTTGGGCTGACTTTGCGCCTCCTAACAACCTTAGCATGATGTCTTATCTTAAGCACCGCCTTACCCAGTCAATGGACTGAGTCTGACCACTTCGGCATGGACTGCTGCACCCCTCGG
>NW_005871332.1:472572-478244 GCF_000147115.1 Myotis lucifugus
CAGCTAGACGTGCTGGAAGCGCTGTTTGCTAAGACCCGGTACCCAGACATCTTCATGCGGGAGGAGGTGGCACTGAAAATCAACTTGCCTGAGTCCCGGGTGCAGGTAGGGCAGCTGTAGACAGCCCTATCCTTCCTCACCGTGCCACCCCTCCCCCAGCACGGGGTGTGCCGAGGGCTCAGGAGAGTCCCAGGCCTTAGAGATGACCCAGGGAAGGCTCGAAACGAAACCTTCCATAAGAGGCCTGCAAACTCTCCTGAGGCCCCTTGAGTGCCCGATTTCCCCCAGAGCCCCTTTGACTTGTCCCTCCACCCCCATTCAGTCCTACAAGCAGGGGTCTTCCGCTCAGGTTTGCAGAGTAAGACTGGTGATTTAGCTTCAGTGAGGAAGCGCAGCCCTAGAAGTAAGCCTTGGGCACCTGGCCTACGGAGGCCCATTGGCGGCAGACTTCCGAGTACTGTCACACACTACTGTAATACTTCCCTTCTCCTCCGCACAAAGCTGCCCCCATTCTCTCATTCACTGTTAAGGGTGGAAGAAGCTTAGCTCCCGGATAGTCCCAATATTTTTACAGATGAAGGAACAGTAAACGATTTGCTCAAGGTCACAGGCCGGTTGGTGGAAGAGCTCGGCTGTGGAATCAGCTGGTGCTCTGAAATGATACAAGTGTTTTCTTTAACTTTTTAGGGATTGAACAGAATCTGCTAGCTCTGAGGCATCTCGCAGATAAAACATCTGCATAATATCCCTGGCGACCCCTCCCCCCTTCCCTGAGGCCCCCTTAACTTGACCTTAAGCTGGAGAGGGAAAGTCAAGTTGAACTTTCCTGGAACTCAGGTCCCACACAGAGTTCTGCAAGAATGATTAGCACCTAAACTTACATATACACCAGAGAGTCCCCTTCAACTGGGACACATCAGAGTGAACTGCAAACCAGGAAAGAGGCCTTTTCAAAATAGGATGGGAGAACTTGTTAGGCTTAAACAAAAGTCTTCACTGAAAGAAAATAAATGACTGGAGTGGTTGGTGATGCTTCACTCAGCCTTGGTAGCATCATTTTTACCACAGAGCACTCATATGGAGAGTTCATCCAAGAGGGCAGCTCAGGACTTGTTGCCCAGAAAATGCTGGTAGTTTCTCTGATAAGCCCCCTCCCACACTAAACACAGCTCCTTCATTATAGAACGTGGACAGTGCTGGTAAAAAGAATTCCCAGAGTTGTAGGCAGAGGCTGAAGTTGACAAGCCTATGAGCATAGTACAGGAAACGGAATCTAGGTGCTGATGGCACAGTGTCTAATCTCAAACTTGAGACTAGTAGGGAAGTCTCAAAGCAGAGCACCTAGGAGACACTCCACTTAACATAAAGAAGGTTTTGCCCAATAGTGGCTTTCAGACCTCCTCCCTCACTTCTCCTTGGAGCTTTCTTTTGTAAGTGAGTCTTTCTAGGAGAGACAAAAAGTAGAGGGATGAAACCAACCTCCATATTAGCAACTGCTCCCTAGAAGGTGGACTATAAACTGTTTGTATTTACACTGTTCTTGTAGGCATGTAACAACAGAATTGTTTTCACTCCCTTGTGTTTTCCTCCAAAAGACATAAATACATTCTATCCCATTGTGAGAGAGTCCCCAAATACAGCTGGGTCTAAGTGTATGTGTGTATTCCAGGTGAATCAACATAGAAAAGTGAGGTGTAGAATTGTTAGCCATACGATTGGTCTTAAATGTTATTCTGGGTTGGGAGTAAAGCAGAGTCAAATGCTTTTAGACAGAGCCTCCCCAACATTTTTTACAATTGCAGGGGCATACATATGAGAGTACTATATAATAGGTTTTCAGTGGCAGGAGAGTTTGTCAGCTCAATCTGTCCGTGTAGGAGAGATTATAACCTGGGAGCCACCCTTGTTCTTAAGGAGCTGTTGAAACCACATTAAAGAAGTTTCTTTCCCTTTCAAGGTATGGTTTAAGAATCGAAGAGCTAAGTGCCGCCAACAGCAGCAGCAACAACAGAATGGAGGTCAAAATAAAGTGAGGCCTGCCAAAAAGAAGACATCTCCAGCCCGGGAAGTGAGTTCAGAGAGTGGAACGAGTGGCCAATTCACTCCCCCCTCTAGCACCTCAGTCCCGGCCATTTCCAGCAGCAGTGCTCCTGTGTCTATCTGGAGCCCAGCCTCCATCTCCCCACTGTCAGATCCCTTGTCCACCTCCTCCTCCTGCATGCAGAGGTCCTATCCCATGACCTACACTCAGGCTTCAGGTTATAGTCAAGGATATGCTGGCTCAACGTCCTACTTCGGGGGCATGGACTGTGGATCTTATTTGACCCCTATGCATCACCAGCTTCCGGGACCAGGGGCCACACTCAGCCCTATGGGTACCAATGCAGTTACCAGCCATCTCAATCAGTCCCCAGCTTCTCTCTCCACCCAGGGATATGGAGCGTCAAGCTTGGGTTTTAACTCAACCACTGATTGCTTGGATTATAAGGACCAAACTGCCTCCTGGAAGCTTAACTTCAATGCTGACTGCTTGGATTATAAAGACCAGACATCCTCGTGGAAATTCCAGGTTTTGTGAAGACCTGTAGAACCTCTTTTTGTGGGTGATTTTTAAATAGACTGGGCTGGACATTCCAGTTTTAGCCAGGCATTGGTTAAAAGAGTTAGATGGGATGACACTCAGACTCATCTTCTGATCCATGTTTCAGGAGGCAGAGAAGGAAATGTGAAGGTCCTTAGAGGGACCCACCAACCAGCAACCTGAAATGGACAAACCAATCTACTTAAGATCCTGTCATAGTTTTAGATCATTGGTTTTCCTGATTCTCAAAGTGATCAAAAGCATTCTAGCCATGGGCAACCAAACACCACCAAAAATAAGCAAAACGAAATTGTGAGGTAAAGGAGGGGAGGACATAGCCTTCTTAAGCAGAGGTGTTCCAATGTTTGAGCCAATCCTTGGTTGAATCTTAGGAATGAACAGTGTCTCAAGCTCACTCACGTTTCATGACCAACTGTTAGTTGGCACTGAAAACCTTTTCAGGGCTGTGTGAATTGTGCGACTGATTGTCCTAGATGCACTACTTTATTTAAAAAAATAATGTTCATAAGGAGTCAATATGTAGTTTAAGAGACAATCAGTGTGTGTCTTATATAAATGGTACATCTGTGGTTTTTAATCTGTGCTAGACTTCAAAACTGTGATCTCCTGTTATTGTATGCAACCTTGAACTCCACCTCTGTAGGGGTTCTTCTGTGATTAAATAGGTTATAATTATAAGCAAAAATTCAGAGCAACTGAGTACTTACCTAAAAAGATTACCTGTGGCTGGATGGGAGCTGTGCTGAAACTTTACAACAAAATGTCTCTGGACAAGGAGAGTGAGAGAAGAGAAACGAAAGGACACGGATTCATCTGTAATTTACTGTTGGTAAGCCCGGCAGTAAAGAGACATTGGTCAATTGCTCTGACCCTGATGAATTTATAAACTGAGATCATTGTTGTTGATGCTTGCAGATGTTAACTGGAAAAGTGATATATGCATAAACCTTTTCTTCCTGGATTTGGCAGATATGTATAATTATATTAAAATGGTTCTAGCACAACACTGGGTCCAGTTTAATTGTATACCCTTATTTATAAGGGAGAAGTCTTTTCTTCCTAAAACACGTTTTTCTTAGGTCAGAGAGCAGACTTTGTTTTTAAATTTTGGGGGATCTAATCTAAGGATGAAGTAGAAATGAATGACTGTGGTATGTAAAGTGTTGGTGACTTTCATCAGGATTGCTCTGAAATTGAATAGAGAGACCAGCAATCATTAGGATCCTGTCTCCTTGCTTTTCCCTCCCTGCTGCATACCCTACTGATTTCGTAGGCATTTTATTAGTATGTTTTAACATGAATCAACTTTTTAAGCACGAAGGGAAGAACTGTAGGACCTCAGATAAAATGAGAATGAAAAGAATTCTGTGTTTTTATTCTCTTATTTGATTAAGGGGACTTTATTTTAGCTCCCCCCCCCAAAAAAAATCTGAGGTAAACATGAGTGAATGTAATCAGAATCTGAAAGCAATCCAGGCAGAAATGATTTCTGAACAAAGGAGTTTCAGAAAAGTTTTAAAACCTATAATTTGAGTAGTTGAACATAAGGCATTCTGGTCATTTTTTTTTTTTTAAAGCAAGTGTTGAGGGAGAAAAAAAAAATAGGTCCCTTCTCAGTTGTATCTGCATTATGTAGGCCAATCACCAGAGAAGACAAATGGGTGAATGATCCTGGTACCCCTGAGGTCAAAGTAATATTTAATCTCATTTGAAACTGTTTATGCTCTTTAAGTTTGACCAAAATTAAGTGACTCTTGATTGTAACTATTTAAATGAAGGTTAGCAGTTGCAACCATTTTGTTTCCTGGCTATTGATTTTTTTCTGTCCCTGGGTGGGCATGCTCTCTTGAACTCTACATCATCTTGCCTAATTGTTTTTGTTCTGCTAAAAAAAAAAAAAAAAAAAATGCAATCATTCACACCTAATCCTAGAGGCAAAACTTGGTGGCAAGATTTCCCAGTACCTACTAATAGCATCCACCCCACTGTAGATAATAGCGAAGTGAAATCAGGGCGGAGAGAGGATTTGCTTTATAATTTCCCAGGTTTGGGGTCCTTTGCTCCCAGCTCTTCTCAAGCAGATCCAAAATAACTTCTCACACAGCCTTCAGTTTCCAGGATGCCCCACAAAGCGTCAGGAAAGTCATTCTGTCTTTAAAAACAAGGAAGGCTACTCTGCAAATAATGCAGTTAGGTTAGCAGTCTCTCTCCAGATACTTTTTTTTTTTTTAAGGACGAGGTCGGAAACAGGCGCTAAGTACCCTCTGAAACGAATTTTTTCATCACCTTTGCACAACTTTGTTTTAACAGGCCACTCAGTTAAGTCCCTTCCAGTCGACCAAATAGAGATGAATGGCACCCCTCTCCCCGCCCCCACCCCCTCCAGCCGCAGGCACCCCCGGGAGGGACAGGCCGGGAGGAGCGGCGTTGGCCGAGACCAAGAGCTCTGACCGCCCTAGTCAAGGCCGGTTTAACCACGTTGAGCCCAATAACGACGGTAATGATGGTTGGTGTTGAAAGGACGCCACCCCCCACTCCTTCAACCGCGCATTGGCGATCTACCTTGACGGGAAATGGCCAGATAAGGGTCGTTTTGGGGGCCGGAGGTGAGGGTGGGGTCGCTTGCCCCACAGAGGTCTGTGGCCCCGGACCTTTATCTTTCCCAGAAAGACCGCCCCCTTTGTGTTTCTCCTTGGGAGCGCCTCTTCACCGATAAGACACCTTCAATCAGGCCAGTAAGTTCCGGCTTTCGCAACCGCTGAGATTTAGATAATGGTCTGGCTGCTCACCTCCTCGGCCCCCTGCTTCCCTCTAACCTCGCCTGTCCCGGGGCGAACCCCCCCCCCCACCCCCGGGCCGCTCAGCCGGGGGTGCGCGCAGCATGCGCAGCGGTGGGCGCGGGCCGGGCCGCCTGCGGCTGAGCTTCCTGAGCCCGGTCTGCCCCAGCCGAGGCTCCGGGGAAAACGGGTCCCGGCCCCGGAGCCGCGCCGCCGCAGGCCCTCCCAGGCCCTCCCTCCGGTCGGAGCCGGGACCTCTGCGGAGCCCAGCCGTCCCTGGCCGGGTCCCGAGG
>NW_005871332.1:478440-563862 GCF_000147115.1 Myotis lucifugus
GGGGCGCGGGGGGAACGTCCCGCCCGGAGGCCCGCGGAGGCCCCGGAAGAGGACGGCGAGCTGGGCCCAGCGGGCCTGGGAGGGGACCCCGAAGGGGGGGCCCGCGGCCTCTGGTTCCCTGGCTCCCGGGGGTGGGGGGGGGGGCTGCAGACTCTGGGTCTCCCACCCGCGGAGAAGGGCGAGGTGGCCGCCCCGCCGCCGCAGGGACTCCCGGCCGCGATTGCGCCCCCGACGTCCAGGGCGGACTTGGCGCCAACAAGGGGTCCAGCTGGGCCTGCCTCCCCCCTCCCCCCACCGAGGAAAGCCAGGTGCTTCGGCCCGGGGCCTGGGGTGTGACGCTTGGGCGTTCCGCCTCCCCTTGGGGTCCTGGGCTCCGAGCTGGGCTTGCAGGGCAGCCTGGGGAACATGCAACTTCGCTCATGCCTTTCTCCTGCCCCTCTATTTCGGAGTTTAACCCGGAGTTTTCCTTTCTGGACCCGGGGGAGCACTGAATGGCCCCGGACGTCGGCTCTGGGACTGGGAAGCGGTGCCTTTGGCGGCCCTGACAGTGCCTGGCAGCTCATTCCGGTTACCTGCAGGGCCCGGGCCGCAGCCACGGACCCGCCCCGCTTAACCGGAAGGGGCGCTCGGCCGGCCAGCCCTGGCACGCACACCGCGTGTTCGAACCCGCATCCGACGTGACAGCTTTGCTGTGTTACCCAGACAAAGCTGTAACCCAAAACCAGGCATGCCCGTGTTAGGTGCTGGTTTACTGCACACAAAGACGTGTGTTAATTATTGCAAAAGAGAAATACACAAATGCCAGGCAGGAGACAGGCGCATCCCAGCCTCCCACACAAATGGAAGCTGAAGTCCCAGCAAACAACCAGAATGGGAAGATGTGAGGTGGGGCTTAGCCATGACCTCAGACTGCTTCTTGCCTTGCTTTGAAACCTTTCTGAAGAACAGCTCTCTCTCTCTCTCTCTCTCTCTCTCTCTCTCTCTCTCTCTCTCTCTCCAAAAGGGTCCAAACCCCAGACACGTATCTGCATGCTTAGGTCTGCGACCAGTGCCTTGAATATCTGTTTTCTCCTCAATGGCCAGCGCCCTATAAGGGAAGCGTGCCCAGATAACACCTGATCCCTTAGTTGCCCCGTTTCTGCCCTTGGGTCAGCATGCTAGGAAAGATGGGGAGCCCCTGGGACTGTCCCCTGGGATGGAGAGAGGAAAGCCCACAAACAAAAGTCACTCTGATGTTTTTCTGTATTAGGCTCTGAAACTGCACAGATTATGGGATTTGTCTCGGACAGAATTAACATTACATGTGAGACCCCAGTGCTCTGCGGTATTGGACACATTGTATTGGCTTGCTCGGAGCATCTCTTCCAAACTGCCTGTTAATAGCACCATAAAACCTTAAAGTAATATGCAGGTTTTTGTTTTAAACCCAATTGAAACAAAATTTAGGCATTATTTAGAAAGGGCAGCTTGTCTGGTAGAAGCCGTTCAAGGGAAGCGGAACCCAGTTGGAAGGAAATGGAACCCAGTCGAGGAACTGGAGGAAGCTTCGGCTGCAAGTGGCTGGAGAGGAGAAGGGAGCAGCAGTCCCTACAGGGAAGGGAGCTGCCCCCAGTTCTAAAGAGAACCAGCCGGACTGCCTCTCTTGCAAGCAGTGTCTTTTATATTTCAAAACCAACCGGCTCTTGTCAGCAAATTCAGATAAAGGAGTCCTACCAAGTCCAACTCCTTTGGTCACAGATAACTGCAGGCTATCACTAGGGGGAGGGTCAACTTTTGTTTTTCTCCTGGAGGAAAAGTGGAGCAGCGTGAGGTCTATGACTCACGTTTATTCCTTGGTCTCCCCCACCCTTTCGTTCAATTCTTAGCATAAGGAAATGTGGTATTTTGGGGTGAGGGGGGGACAAAGAAGAAAAAATCCCACAGCAAATAGAACTGTAAGTGGCCAAAGTTTGAGTTGACTTCTGTTGCAGCACCACAAGGAAAGAAAGCCTCCAAGAGTCAGATGGGTTCCTCTGCCCCCGCCCCCCCCGCCCCGCCCCCAGGGTCTTTGCCTTAGTTTGGCTCAAACTTTGGAGGCGGTAAGGGGGCCTTTTGGACTAAAGGTTTCTTACTCCACTGGACATCACCAGGAGCCACTTTCAGCTTCTTTAAAGGTAAGATGTCACTTTCTAGCAGCCACACACGATTGCCAGTTCCCTCCCTTAACCTGCCTGTGATGGGACCAGCAAGTGCTGCCTTGGGGAGCCAAAGGAGCAGCAGTTACTGTATCCTGCGGGCAGTCTGCTCCCCCGCCCTCCATCCCAGGTTCCCAAGGTAGAGGACAGGCCTGAAAGCTCCGCTCAGAGGCAGTTTTTGGGTGGCGTGAAGGTTTCGCCTTAGGCCCTGCCCCCAATCTCCCAACTGGAATACCCCCAAAATCACTCATCCCAGCCTCCATTTATTAAAATCTGTTCTTAGGACCAATAGTCACATTTTAGGCTCGAGGGCCATTAATAAAAATCTCCTTAACATTCAAATGGCTCTAACATGCGTTGATAGCAGATTACTGGGGCCTAATGGCCATCGTGTGTGATGACACGGTCCGGTCCGTGAGTAGCGAGGTTCTTGAGTGGGTGTCTGAGCACAGCACCTTGATTATCAGCTTACAGCCCAACCATTTCTGAGCTGGGATGCTTTTAAGAAGAGGCGTGCTTCCTGACATCCGAGCGGGAGACTCCCGGGTTCTTCCTCTAACCCAGTGGTTCTCAACCTTCCTAATGCCGTGACCCTTTAATACAGTTCCTCATGTTGTGGTGACCCCCAACCATAAAATTATTTTCGTT
The DNA here is from genome assembly GCF_000147115.1 of Myotis lucifugus. Classification (NCBI taxonomy): domain Eukaryota; kingdom Metazoa; phylum Chordata; class Mammalia; order Chiroptera; family Vespertilionidae; genus Myotis; species Myotis lucifugus. The sequence continues at coordinate 481,263 of NW_005871332.1, forward strand.
GCTATTTCATCACTGTAATTTTGCTACTGTTATGAATCATAATGTAAATATCTGATATGCAGGATGTATTTTCATTGTTACAAATTGAACATAATTAAAGCATAGCGATTAATCACAAAAACAATATGTAATTATATGTGTTTTCCGATGGTCTTAGGTGACCCCTGTGAAAGGGTCCTTCGACCCCCAAAGGGGTCACGACCCACAGGTTGATAACCGCAGCATCGATTTAACCACCACGGTGCTCTGGAAAGGGGAGGGGAAACTTGCCTGCAGGCATCAGGTCACCTCCAGACGCAGAGGGGCGGACCGCGGGACACTGCTCCTCCCCTCTCGCACAAAAGGCGGTGGCGAAGGCAGATAGACGCCGCGCCTGGGAGGCCGAAATGGCCCGAAGGCTTCCCTGCGGGACTCCCGCGCCTCGGGGCCTCGGAGCAGAGGCCCTGGAGCGAATGCTTGGTTCGCCCAGACGAGGTCCGCCCGGTCCGGAGACCCGCGGGGCGCGGCGGGGAAGCCTGAGGGCCGGGCTGCGCGCAATCGACGGCGCTAAGACGCCGTGGCAGCGGCGCGGCACCCGGGAGGGAATGGGTTCCCCGGTTTCAGCGAAAACTCTGGCAAGTGCGCCGCGTTTCCATTCTCCACCCCGAACCTCTCAGCTGGCACACTAAGCGGGGACACTCCGAAAGCGGGGCCTCCCGTGGCTGCGGGGTGCACACGGGCCCCGCCCCGGCCCTCCTCTGCCCGCGGCGCCCCCGGCTGGGCGTCTGCAGTCCACAGAGAGTGCGGGGAGGCGGGAGTTTCTGGGGGGCCATCTGTCCGGCCATCTGCGTGGCACCCCGAGAGGACGATCTACGACTGCGACGAGCGGGCCTCGAACCCACGGCTCCCGCGCCCTGCTCGCGGCCGCACGTGGCCGGGTCGCCAGGTCCCCCCCGGAGCGGCAGACGGTGGGTCGCGCCCGCCTGGCAGAGGCGAAGGCTGGGGCGCAGGGCATGGGCCACCGCCCTCGGGAGAGGCCCGGGGAGCCCGTGGCCCGGGCGCTCCGTCTTCTCCAGCGGCTTTCGTGGTCCCCCAGGGCCCCGCCGCGGGTGTGGGTGCAGCGGCGCCTGGAGGCGACGAGGCCCTCGAGGCCGTGCTTTTTGCCCAAAGCCCCGACCAGGGCTCCCTGCTGGGCGGCGCCTCACGTCCAAACCCCCGCCCTCCGGTTTCTGGTGGTGAAAGGACGCGGGACGGGGACAGGCTGGTCTTCAGAGCCGGCGACCTGGCGCCCCCCTGCCTCCCGGGCGGGCTGGTCCTGGGACCTCGCGAAAGTGCACCCACCGGGCCCCAGGGCCTGGCCAGCCCGCTGGTGGCGGCTTCGGGTTCCAACGCCGACCTCGCCGGCTGGAGGGCCAGATCCCCGTGCCAGGCACGGTTACACGACTGGTAAACGAAGCGTCCGAACCGGAATTTTGAGTTAGAGTTTTGAACACTCACAGTGCACAGACAAAACGCCCCTCCCCCGCTCCAGTCCTTCTTGGCCACTAACCCATGCCAGTTTGATGAACTTGGAATTCTGTCTGGTTAGAAATTTCCAGCCATTAATTTTTATTACTATGGCGGTGCTAAGGCAATATAGGGTGCAGCTATTTTGAGCAATTTGATATGTACATATTTGTCTAAAAATGAAATTAGGTAATTTTGGAAAAGATCGTATTAATATTTTAAATTGATGCTAGTCCCTAATTGAAATGCATTCTTCAATAGCTCTTATCGCTGATTAAGTTGATTCTATTTTTAATTTTAGTCTAAGTGGGCCACTTGAGGCTTTAGAAGGCTAACAAGAACTCAGTCTGTTTGTTAATTACCTTCACCAAAAAGCACAGCCTTTATTTGGTCTTAAAACTGACCACAGATAGGGCCTTCTGATTTTGCGATGGGAGAGAAGTGGAAAACTTCATACAAACATGCATTCACCATTTTCAAGGACAAATAATTAAATTGATTAAAGTGATAATCTGGATTCCTGACCATTTTAAAAGGACACATTGCTCCCCACCCTGTTTTTTCCCTTCATATCTATTGATAAAGGTGTGGAGTATGTAATACACACATATTTGCTAAAAGATGCCTGAGCTGAATCTTTTTTTTCAGGAACTCTTAACCTGTGGTTCAAGCAACTTTGGGAGATGGTAGTGCATGGATAGAGGATGGGTGAGTTTTCTCAATTGTATAGAAATTGTTTTTGTCTGTGTGTTCAATGAAATTTTTCTGGGCAGAAGATCTGTAGCTTTCATCAGATTCACTAAAGGGTCTGTAACCACCCAGAATTAAGAGCTATGGGTTTTTATGATGCATGTATTGTGGAGGAAGGGTGAACTTGGAGATGGAAACTTGTAGTTCTTGGTAATAATGGAACAAGATGCAACTCCATGAAATTTAAATCTACCCTTAAGTGTTTGAGACCTTGATTTTAAAAAAACCAACAACACAATCTAAAAAAATATCTTTAGCTCCCAATTCTACCCAGTTAGGCCTAATTTGAATTATTACCCATGAGGCTATTCATATATAACACATTCTAAAATAATAAATGAAATAAACATGAGTTATTTTTAATACTACCTACACATGCAATGGAAAGTAGAAAATTTAAGCAAGTATTTTAATGATTCAAACCAAAAAGCCCCTTTAACCAAAACAAAATAATCAACAACAGTAACAAAATATTATCTGGCCCTAATGAAAAATGTCAGAAAATTTAGTGTCCATTGGTTCTCTTTCTCTTTCTCTCTCTTTCTTTGCACAAACATAAATTTATCAACCATGCCTGGGTTCTCAAAATGTTCTGTTGAAAAGTTTTTCATTTTTCTTAAATGTTGCTGATTCTCCAAGATGGATGAAACAATAAGAGTGGTGGCACCTTCTGACTGAATCAGAAGGAGGACATGGTTATGCCATCCGGTGAGGACTTTAAGGTCACATGGTATAATCACCTGTAGGGGACCCAGTAGAATTTAAATTAAATACTCAGAGGCCTGTCATTGAGAATAGCAGACTGTCCATTTTCCCCTACCCACAATCCCCAGCTTACTTCTAACCTTGCCTGAGAGGATATCTTCCATTAGTGCAAGAGGAAGCATAATCTACAGGCTTATTTAGCATCTCAGTTTTGCTCTGAGGCTTCCATTTAGAGTAACCACTGCAGCCAAGATTCGGATCTGGTCCCTAAAATAGCTTGAACCAGGTGACCTCAGGCAAGTAGACGCAAGATACTAGCAATTTATTTCATATCAGCTCCCAAGCCATCACCAGATGATAACAACCCTTGGACACCGTTAATCTCTGCTTGACTCAAACTGGTGACCGCAAGGTGAAAGGCAGGGCGTTATCTCTGAGCAAGTCGTGTGGCCTTCCACAGATTGCCAGTTGGGCCAATACAATTGAAGCCTCTTCTCCAGTGGTTACTTTAAAAATTTCATATCCAAAGTCTTTGGTCTTTGTTGGACTGGAAGGTAGGAGGGCTTTATCAAGGAAAATGCCCAAGGGCAAGATGTGGGAGCTTAGAATCCAATACAAATTTAAAAGGTTGAAAAGGTAACTGTGTGTGTTCCTTGCCCAATAAACTTTGAATAACATCACTGTGACTGTGACTATGACTGGAAAAAGCCTCTGGAAATAAATGTTGGGTTTTTGTGGGTGTTTTTTTTTTTTTTTTTGCCAAACAGCAGAGGGAAAATGCACCTTAAAAAAATAAGTAGCAAAATGCTATCTGGAATCGGTTTTACTGTTTTGAAAATAGCTTTATTTTTACAATCTGTGAGGTCAGTACAGATCACTGTATACTCATTTGGCACCAGTTCAGGGCTAGAAGGGGCAGTGGGAAGTGGGGGGAACAGTGGAGAAAAAAGGAAAGGGGTTTGCTGGTGAACAAAAGCTGTCCTGTGTGTTGATCCCTAGAGGGAAACCAGGCTAAGTTACCTACGGGGAACGCCACTATTTGCACTTTTCAAATATGTAGAGAGAATAGTTTTAGCCTCATATCCCAGGGTACTCAGTACTAGCCTGAAGTCATAGAAACGTACCTTTCCCGCTTGGTGGAATTATTCTGCCCCTGCTACTCCAATATCCTGGTTGTAATGATTCTGTGTGATTTTGCTAGATGGCTCCAGAGAGGATTGACAAATAAAAAAATTGGAGAGATTTAAAAATATTGCAGCTACTTATTTTGCTAATATATTTTCTAAGGTCCATGTGTTGAAAGTAGGTTGTTGATGGTAAAAGTAAAACCAAATTATTGTAGGTATTTTTAGCAATAAACTCCTTGGGACAGGATCAAAGATCAGCTTGACATGCACAGAATTTCAGTTAATAAACAATGTCACTGAGACATCCCACAATGTTGTTTCATAACTTCATTCCTAGACCCTGTGTGTGATGCCCTAGCTTTTTAGTAATGGGTACTAATATTTGCAAACCCTACTTCATTGGTTGGTACCTCCGTCCCAAAAGGATAAACTAAATAAACCCAAGCTTTAATTACTAATCACAGGATGGGTGCATTGCATCCAATTGGTACAGGGATATCTCTTATGATAACAAGTCACTGATTGATAAAATGGTGCAGTTTGTAACATCAGTGATTGTGGGGAAACAGGGCATGAAATAAACAATTAAGTTTGTTACTGCTTAAGGTTTGACTGTGGCTCTAGTGTCTCACTGATATAAGGCTCTAAAAGCATAAAGAGAGCCCTGGTCAGTGTTTCTCTCTCTCTCCCTTTTCCTCTCTCTCTAAAATCAATAAAAGCAGCCCAGCTGGTGTGGCTCAGTGATTTAGCGACGACCAATGAACCAGGAGGTCACAGTTCCATTCCTGGTCAGGGCACATGCCCAGGTTTCGGGCTCAATCCCCAGTGTGGGGTGTGCAGGAGGTGGCCGATTAATGATTCTCTCTCATCATTGATGTTTCTATATCTCTCTCTCCTTCTCCTTTCCTCTCTGAAATCAATAAACTATATATTTAAAAATAAATAAATAGATAGATAGATAAATAAATAAATAAAACCTGACTTGCATTCTCTTGATCTAGTTCTACCACATCTTCATGGTGGTGATGCCAAATGTGGGGTCAGTTTCCCATATTGAAATGATTTGAATATATCTTAAACACAATAAGCGGGGCATTGGACCAGGTGATGTATCCAAATAAATAAGTTTTCTACTTTCCAGAGGTCAGTTTTGCTGTAGGACTAGGATGTCTACATTTGTGTTTCATTGACAACTTGAGTGGATTTGGTGCCAAGGGAGGTCTGTAACTTCCCCTGTGGAAGCGCAATCTGTGTTCATTCTGCTGTCATTTCTGAATATTTTGAACTTTACTTGAGCTTTGGATAACTTTACTTCAACTTCATATACAAATGGGTTTGTGTTTTTGGTCTACATTTCTAGCTCTTCTAACATTGTAGAAACTCTCATACAACATTAATTAATGAGATGTGACTTCCAGGTACTTTAGAAGATGTAAGTCAGTACATTTTTTGTTGTTGTTGTTATTTGAGAAATTGGCTCCTAGTTTTACCAGGGGGAGTAGTTAAGGATAATGTTGATGCATTCAGGCTTTCGGGTTGGATTGTCTGGGTTTCAATCTAAACTCCTCTATAGCCAGGTAGATGTTTGTCCTTAAGAGGATTATTTAACCCCTCTGTTCCTTGGTGTTCTCGCCTGAAAAATAGAAAAAACAATAGTTACTGCTCTAATTGTTGTAAGAATTAAAGAACTTTGCTCAGTGTCTGGTAGGTACTAAGTGCTTAATCCATGTTCCCACCATGATTGTCATTGTCATAGTCAGTCTCTGGTCAGTGACACTGAGTCAGAGTCAGAAGTCTTAATGAATGAATGTCGACTGTATTCATTCTACTAAAGGAATAGGATCACAGATGTAATAGAGAGAATGCAAGAAGAGTGATTAAGCAATGTTGTATAAGTATCAAACTATAGATGTAGCATAACTACATGGCTAAATTCATTTTGTGTTGAGTTGCCTTTGTTACAGAGTCTGTATTTTTTGTTCAACATTTGAAGAAAGCCCAGCCCGTATGGCTCAGTGGTTGAGCATTGACCTACGCACCAGGAGGTCACCAGTTTGATTCCTGGTCAGGGCACATGCTGGGTTTTGGGCTTGATCCCTGGTGGGGTGTGTGCAGAAGGCAGCCGATCAATGATTTTCTCTTATTATTGATGTTCCTGTCTTTCTCTCCCTCTCCCTTCCTCTTTCTGAAGTAAATAAAAATCTAAAGCAAAAAATAGTAGGAGAGCCCTAACTGGTTTGGCTCAGTGGATAGAGCGTTGGCCTGCAGACTCAAGGGTTCCAGGTTCGATTCCGGTCAAGGGCATGTACCTTGGTTTCAGGCACATCCCCAGTAGGGAGTGTACAGGAGGCAGCTGATCGATGTTTCTCTCTCATCGATGTTTCTAACTTTCTATCCCTCTCCCTTCCTCTCTGTAAAAAAACCAATAAAATATATTTCAAAAAAAAAATAGTGGAAGAAATCACACATCTTTCAAAATCTGCAAATATATTTGAAAAGAAGGAAGTAAGACAAAGGAAAATTTGACAAGGGGGAGGGTCAAGGTGTAACAAAATAATCTACCCTATTATCTTTAAATCACCCTTCTAGTCCCCTTTATGTAAGATTTAAAATATGTATCCATTACTGCAGTAGTCCCCCCGCCCCCAGCTCCAAGCCTCTAACACCAGCCTGTTCTCACTGTATTTGAGAAGGATACAGGCATCTTCATTCCCACACAATGGAGGCTAATCCGGTCTGTGGGAAATGTTCATTGCCTTCTCCTCATCTCTAAAAGCACTGTCAAAACTTGGTTTTAATTTCCTTTTAAACATGGCTCAAAACATGGCTCAACATATTTCACATCCCCCGCCCCCCCCCCTCCGTCTTAAACACTGGCATTTATCAAGAAAAGTGAGCAAAGTAGTTTAGTAATAAAATAATAAAGACCTTGTAAATTGGGCTCTTGGTTTAAAGAAAGAAATAGGAGAATAATTGGGACCCCCCCAAAAAAAGACATTTTATGCAAATCAACTGGTATGAATGATGGCAGAAGGAGATCAGAACAGCGTAATGAATTTGTTCAATGACTTCACTGAAGATGGCAATTCAGCTCTCTCAGGAATTACAGGGAAAACCAGTAAGTGGCTGGAGGGGCTCATATCTCGAGAAAGCCTGAACAGGCAAAATGGACCACATAGGTAAAGAGCAAAACTTCAGCCACCAGCTTCCACAGTTCTTCAGCACACAGGTCTGTGCAAGCAATTTGTTTCAGGCTGCAAAATCCAAACGTGTCTCCCAGGTCACAGACAGGGAGGCAAGACATCCCTTGTGATGTCTGCAGTGGAGCAAGAGCTTGACAGCCACTGGCAAGTGTCTGAAAAGGCATCACCTGCCAGGCAGGCGGAAGAATTGTCCAGGGTCACCCAAGGGGCTAATTTGGAGTAAAGAGATACCAACAAAAAGATCTCTCAATGGTGACCTCTCACGGGCTATGGAAGAGCCAGGCCTTCCAGGGAAGTGGCACAGTCTCCGGTTTGAAATGTTTAAAGGTCGGGAAGGAAGAACTCTTAGAATTAAGCCTCAGGAACTGTCCAGCATTCTGGACTCATGGCTAAACGACCTGATAGGTTCCCACCCACTGTGTACCTTATTGTGTGCTTATTAATCATCACTCTTTTTTTAAAAAAATTCTGTTGACAGTAGTGACACTAATGGTGTCATTGCCAAAGGGATCTCTGTAGGTTTATACAGATTTGCATTTGTTCCACGAAGAAATATAGTTATTTAATAAGAGTCAGTATTTGCCTTGAAGACACTTCAGCTTTGACCTCCTCCGAAGATTGATAGAATAACCAAGCACATTGCCAGCTCCTCGTGCCTGCTGTAAATTTCTCCAAACAGCAGACACTGTCTGCGTTACCAGCAATCATATGAATAACAAGATCATAATGTTTTCCTGGCCCCAGAGACATTAAAACAGATGCTAAAATGGTTACAGGAAAGGCTTCTCAGGTGTCACGTTTATTAAAAAGTAAGTTTCCACTTAAACTTTCATTAGGATTTAAGAAAACTAGGACCATCATATGATGTAAATTATGCAAATATTTGAGGGTCTTCTGTGTACCGGGCAGTCTCCTAGGTCTGGTACACACAAGGCTTCATGGAGCTCACATTATGTTCATGGGAGAACATACTGACGGCTGGTCATAATAGGAGCCGGAAACTTCTGAGTCAAAATGAAAACACTGGTGGGTTTAAAGATGTAAGGAAAGGCAAGTGACACCGGAAGCTTGGTGTTTATCAGCGCACTCTAATGAATGAAACACAATGGAATAAAATGCAGATGTTCTGACGCTCCATACGTAAGTCTCTGGATGTCCTGGGGGTGTGGAGGGAAGTGGGAGTACATGGAATGCTCCTCGCTGAGAACATACATGGGTCTGTGGCGGCCGAAGCTCCATATGGTGTCCTGTGTCCTGGCCTTGTTGTGTGACAGTTGCTGCTAACAAGCTTGGCTTTGGGCTGAGCGTCTTTGAAACTACCCCCTCCCTCACCCGCTCCAATTGCCTCAATCAAACGGACTCCTTAAAAACTGGGCTGTTAGCAGAACCGCCAACGTGTCACTGGAACAGGCAAAATCAATCATTTAGTGTTGTCTACAGACATACTGATTGCAAATTAAAGAAAGGCCTATTTGGAAAAGCCGGCCCATTAAGAGACCGCTTAATGTGTAATTACTTAATGCATTTGGAAACTCCTCGGAGCGGCAGCCCAGCCAAACGGCATCAAAATCGAAGACAGATACAGTGGCTGGTGCAGTTTCCTTTTGAGTTTCAGATGCAAGAATTCAAACCCAGGGCGGCGTATTCTCACACTCTGGGGCGGCCATAATACTTAATTATGACTGTCCCTGTGGTGTAAAATGATCTTGGAAAATGTCACACAAGAATTCCTCCAAATTGTTCGTTTCATTACTCTTCCTCCTCCTCCCCAGTTTCTATTTCTTGGCTCTGTTCTTTTCTTTAGTTGCCTCTCTCTCTCTCTTTCCTCTCTCCAAACGGCATTGTGAGGTTGAATTCACCAGGTGTGCAAACTTCCTCCCTCATCTGACACTTCTTTGGCAGAAAGCACAGGTAGCCCAGCAGGTATTGTCAGGGTCAAGTTAAAAAATAACAAAACCTGCCAATGCAGATTTCCGTCTCATGGCGCCTGGCATCAGTCGGTTCTCAAAAAGGCTGCTGTGGCTTTAATATTTCCCTTTTTACAGCTGGCATGGGTTTCACAGTCCACCTGAGGCTCACCACCTTTCTCCCACTCAGGCAGGGAGGATAGAGACAGGTGCAGGGTGGTGACCAGCTAGCTTTACTAGTATTCTATTTTGTAAAAATTAATTGGAACAAGTACTACTGTTAGGTCTCAATTTTGCATGTCAGTGGTCACTGTTAGGTCTTTGGCTCATTGGGAGTGAGCTGACTTGGTAAATATTGGAGATTTTTAAACTAATTTCTGTGGTGGTCTTTTAAAACTTAAAGCCAGAAGGAAAAGTGATACTATAAGTAGTGAATTATATGCCAGATAAAGCCAAAGTTTTTCCCTTCTAGTTAAACTTAGAAACTAGTTGATTGTGAGAGAAATAGTACCAGGGTATTTTTGTGTTGTTGTCCCCCCGCCCCCCCCCCCCATCTCCCTCCATGATCTGGTAGTAATTCTACTGGAAATCATCCTACTAGGGGAAAAAGTGAATATACATGTCTTTAAAAACCAGATGCACCCTAGAGGGTTTGGCTCAGTGGATAGAGCATCGACCTGTGGACCAAAGGGTCCCAGGTTCGATTCTGGCCCTGGTCAGGACTCCTGCAGGAGGCAATCAATCGATGTGTTTCTCTCACATCGATATTTCTCTCTGTCTTTCCCTCTCTCTTCCACTCTCTTTAAAAATCAATGGAAAAATATCCCCGGGTAAGGATTAAAAAAAAAACAAACCCACAAAAAACAAAAAATCAGTCCTGCTCCTGGCATTAGAAAGCTTTGTTTATAAGCTATCTAGGTGCCATGGCTCTTCCTGAGAGGGAGTTCCCAGACTGTTTCTCTTTCTCAGAAAGGTGAAATCTGTAGTGACATTACTGAGCCTTACCAACAGCCAGTGCTCCCAACACCCTCCTAATGCATTGTTCACATCAAGTTATATAATGGGGTTCTTTATACAGGTTCGTATTTTCTTTAATAATAAAGTGGGGTTATGTTTTTTCACTTTCCTTAATTTAGTTTACAAGTTCTTATCTTTTTCTTTGTCCACTATGAGGCCGGCCTTGTTCACAGTTGACTCCAGTGAAGAAATTCCTGAAGAAAGGAGACGTGTGTGTGTGCGCGCGCGCGCGCGCGCGTGTGTGTGTGTGTGTGTGTGTGTGTGTGTGTGTGTGTGTGTTGATAGTGGTATATTTAGAAATGGTAGGGTTTGTAGCTAAGCTCCACTCTCCTCATTCTCCTACTCTTCCTGGGTCAGGTAGGAAGAGGGAATAATGTTCCCAGAGGCTGACCTGCTATAAAACATGTGGAGTTGTGAATACTTCCACGACATCATTCTGTTGTCTATAGCAACAGTAAAGAATGGACCACAGGTGTACATTAGAATGCAATATTGATTAAGGTGAGGGATTTTCTCACAGGTAATACTCTTTTATTTTACAAGAACAGATAGTCATCTGCTAAGGAATAAAATAGTTAATATATTTGGAATAATCATTATATTTATTAGGTAGTATTAAATACTACTAATTCATTAGGTCACTAAAATTTACACCAAATATCTAACAAATTATAATGTTAATGGAGAGATAAACAAGTGTATTGCAGAAATCTTTGCTATTTTCTTTTTCTTCTTTTTGCAAAAAAAAAAGCACTGCTATATACAAAATATTATCTATGTTTAAACATCCCAGGATGGGGCAAGTGATACTACTATCAGGGAAAAACTGCTTCCCCTCAAGTTAATGGCTGATACAATGCTCTGACTCCCATTAACGGTCCATTCCCATTTCTTCAGTTTAGATGAGCTCACCCATAAAACTGGTTTTGGTTGCTGCTTCCACACTACCAGTTCCATCTGGAAAATGTGACCAGTGATTACTTTATCGCAGAGTGTAGTGGAAATCAGAGAGAGGTGACAATTCACCTCTATCACCATCACATTCATGTATATGTATATGTTTATGTAACAGAGACACACACAAACACCCTTATTTTTTGGTTGACATGTTATGTATCCTTGTCATCTCATTATGTAGGATAAATCTTCATGGGAATTCACTTTAAACTTATTTTTATCCCCTCAGTGCCTAGCCCAGGTCTTGGAATATGGCAGGTGCTTAATAAAAAAAGTTGTTGATAGGTAATGATGAATCTAGCAACCGAGAACAAGGCCAGAGGGCATTTATCTGTCTGTTTGGCCCTTCTCTATGTTGATAGAGCCCTTACTTTGGTCCCTTATCTGATCCCCTTGCTCTCTACCCTTCAATCTGTTGGTTCATGCTATTAGACTTAATTACAAACCAGATTTAGAACACATAGGAGCCACAGGATAAAGGCTTAACATCTAAGCCTGACATTTAAGTATCCACAACAGTGCTTTTCAAAATTTAGTGTGCATGCAAGTCACCTGGGGGTTTCACCAATGCAGATTCTGATCTGGTAGGTCTGGGGTTGAGGCCCCAAAAGTTTTAAGATCTCCCAGGTAATGCAGATGCTGCTGGTCCTGGGACCACGTTATGAATAGCAAGTTGCTACGACACTTATCCTGGTCCAGGTGTTCAATGCCTTTTTAGCTTCATCTCAACTTACTCCCCACCCTGCACTCTACATTCTAGCAAAACTGTTGTTCTTGGCATTCCCTGGCAATTCTCCGCCTTGCGCTTTCATTCATGTTATACCCTTTCTGCATGCTAAACCATTACTCATCCTTGCAGTCAGCTCAGATATCACCATCTCTGTGAAGGCTTCCAGCTCAGTCGCCCTCCTCCTTAGCCAGCTAATCCCTCTGTCTACCAAGTTCTCACAGCTCTTTGCTAGTTCTGATATTTAGCACTTATTACAAGTTATCATAATCGTTGTTTGCATGATTGTCTTTCTAGCTAGATCGTGAGCTACACAAGGCAGGGGGCCAGGCCTTATCTATCTGATAGTCTCAGTACTGGGTACAGAGCACAGCACACACAATAGTTCCTTCTCAAGTACTGGTTGAAGCGAATTGAACTGGATTCCTCATTATTGCTCTTTTGCAGAAGACCTTCAATGATGAATGTTTTGAGACAAAAATATATCTTGACAGAGTTGAGGGGGAAGTCACAAAGGATCATCACAATATAATAATGTTATGGTCAGCTATGGTAATAGTTCATTCTAATTACTATTAATGGTTGCTATTATTTATCTATTGAATGCTCACTATGCACCAGGCACTGTGCTAATCACTTAGATATAAGACTTTATTTAAATTTTACTTCTTACTTTCTAGATAAGGACATAGACACAGAATTTAGAGGGTAGGTCCAATGCTGCAGCCCCAGGAATGGTGGAGTTGGGATCGGGAGCCTGACTCTTCGATCCAGTCTGTGTTCTTAGCCTTTTTCTTCTGATGCTGGAAGGACAGTCTTGTGCCTTTCTGCCTAGGGAATTTGCCAGTTATATGTGCTCTCATTGCAGCCGGGTCCCCCTCCAGGGCAGGGACCCTACTCCCTTTCTGTGCCTTGGACTCCTTGGCAGTCTGGTGATGCCCATAGACTCCTCAGAATAATATTTTAAAATGCACTAAAAACATAGAATTACAAAGGAAACCAACTTATATTGAAATATAGTTATCAAAACAATACAAATCAAAAGTGTGATATAGTAACACGTGCCCTTTGTCCCAGTTTTATTGCTATAGTTTATGTATGTGCTGTTCTTTATCAATGGCATTAACAAGATTCTAGGTTTGAATCTGATAATGACTTTAATTTTGAAGTATTGATGGGCCTAAGCAGTATTTTGAGATACCTGCAACAGCTGAACTATGATGAAAATATCTGCAATTTCTCTATTCTTAAGACAAAGTCTCAGGTATTGTTTAAGATACTGTAGTGTGTTGCCAAAATTTACAATGGAAGAAAGTACTAAATTTCCATAAGTGGTTAGTGCAGTTAAAGATGTAATTTTTTTCCATACAAGTTCATGGACCCCCAGAATTCTATACATGGACACCTTGGATATGTATATGGGGGGACTGGTCCTGTGAACTTCTAGGGCAGCGGTTCTCAACCCGTGGGTCGCAACCCCTTTGGGGGTCAAACGACCCTTTCACAGGGGTCGCCTAAGACCATCGGAAAACACACATATAATTACATATTGTTTTTGTGATTAATCACTATGCTTTAATTATGTTCAATTTGTAACAATGAAATTTGGGGTCACCACAACATGAGGAACTGTATTAAAGGGTTGCGGCCTTAGGAAGGTTGAGAACCACTGTTCTAGGGGAAAGGGATTTTCTATCTTTATTTTTTAATTGCCAATTTGTTTTATTTATTTACTTATTTTTTACATTGTATTTTTTAGTCTACCTTTTTGAAGAGGTTGGAATGTCCATAGAAAGAAGTCAGTCAGGTAGAAAAAATTGTCATATATGCACAGAAATCCACAAAATCAGTGGCAAGAATATGTAGAGAAGGATAATAAAGGGGGTGAGGGGGACGAGGAGGAAATTGGCAATGTTAGATCCCTGCAACAGGTAAGCAGCTCTTCCCTTGGAGGGTGAACCCAGAGATGTTTCAGAAGTGGGAGAAAGCATGCTTGGGGAAATCTTAGTGTACATCCAAATCTTAGCAGTTGGAGGGAATTCTGAAGTTGTCCCCAGGAGGAAGAGACACACTGTGGTAGTACTGTGCTGAGGCTCTGTGCCTGGAATCGTCAGGTGATGGCCAAGGGGGCAGTGTCCCCACCTCCCCCCACCATACGCACTGATGTATGGCAGGAGTCTTCAAACCCCACTAACCTCTGCCTGCTTAGACTGATTCCGATGGGAACAAACGACAAGTGTACACCCAAACCTAGTTTACATCTTCATTGACTTTGAAGAGGTAGGCACGCCAAGGCTTGGAGGCACAGATGGTATTTTGATCACTCTAAACTGAAAGCTTGTCATGCCAATGGCATCAAATGCCTCCATTCGGCATTCAAGTGTACTAAAATCTGATCCCTTTTTCCTCTAGGGCAGCGGTTCTCAACCTGTGGGCCGCGACCCCTTTGGCAGTCGAACGACCCTTTCACAGGGGTCGCCTAAGACCATCCTGCATATCAGATATTTACATTACGATTCATAACAGTAGCAACATTACAGTTATGAAGTAGCAATGAAAATAATTTTATGGTTGGGTCACAACACGAGGAACTGTATTTAAAGGGCCAGAAGGTTGAGAACCACTGCAGACCTTCACTCTTTTTATATTCTTGGAAATTAGACCTATCAAAATTATTTGCCCACTCTCACATCATACTTCTTTGCAAATCCCAACACCAACAATGCCCTTTCTCTTATCCCAATCCTCAAATCCTATCCATCCTTTTAGGCTCACCCCAAATTCTGTCTCTTCCAGGAAGATTTTCCTATGCCTGTCTGTCACAGCCCCTTGGCTGCAAGCAATCTCTTCTACTCTGGAGCTTTCGTAGCACTTTATCTATATTTATCTTATGATATGTACTTTTCATCATGTTACTATGGACAATAACAGTTGTGGCCTTTGAAGAAAAAAACATACTGGAAAAAGTGCCCAGTAATGGCAGGAAAAGCAGAATAAAGAGTAAAAAACAATACTCATGGCTGTTCTAATACTTCTATAGCAATCCACAGAATGTGAGTAATCAAGTGAACTTGGAGTATTAATTTAAGTTGTAAATACAGGGATGGGCAAAAGTAGGTTTACAGTTGTGAGTACACAGAACAGAGTTTATTCTTGTATTAGTAATTATTGCATTATTTATTTGTATTACAATTGTAAACCTAATTGCACAGGCATCACCTAAACAGTATGATAGGATTATAAATGGAATGTGGCACATAAAATATATTCGGTCAAGAAATAAAACAAATTTCCATGAGAAGTGGCGGGGAAGTTTAAGAAGATACATAGTATATATCCACTTGGAGTGATGTGGTGAGAGCCCCCCCCCCCCCCCGCCCCCTGCTCCTTATGAAGATTACTGTGGTGGCAGCTGAAGGATGGATTATAGCAGAGAGCAATTTAAGGCAGAAAGACCAGTTGGCAGGTATTTAAATAGTCCAAGTCAGATATAATAAATACCCACTTAGGACTTCAAGGTTTCATGTCTAGGTGCCTGGCGGGATGATGACGTCTTTAAGAAGAGTGTGTAGTGAAAGGATTTGGGGGGCAGTCACAGCATAAAAATGGCATTGGCTCTAAGAGCTCTTGGGTGCAGGAAAAGTGAGAGACTCCCAACCAAGGAATAAACATTAAATGCAACTGTAGCCCCAGCTGGTTTGGCTCAGTGGATAGAGCGTCGGCCTGTGGACTGTGGGGTCCCAGGTTCAGTTCCAGTCAAGGGCACATGCCCGGGTTATGGGCTCAATCCACAGTAGGGGGCGTGCAGGAAGCAGCTGATCAATGATTCTCTCTCATCATCAATGTTTCTGTCTCCCTCTTCCTCTCCCTTTCTCTCTGAAATCAATAAAAATATATTTAAAAAATAAATAAATGCAACTGTAGACTGAATTAATAGAAATATAATATCTGGATCTTAACTGCAGAATTGCAATTGGTCTTGGGTCACACTTTATGGAGGATTTTTATAAAGATAGTGACTTGCAGATTCTCTCATTTGAAGAACACCGGAAGAAACTGGGATATTTAAAACTGAAGAATGTGCCCTGGTCAGTGTGGCTCAATTGGTTGGGGCATCATCCCATGCACCAAAAGGTGGTGGGTTTGATTCCCGGCCAAGGCACATACCCAGGTTTGGGGTTCGTTCTTGGATGCGGCACATGTGGGAGGCAGCCAATTGATGTTTCTTTCTCACATTGATGTTTCTCCCTCTCTCTAAATATTAATAATAAATAAATTAATTAAAAATAAAACTGAAGAGGTAAATAGGGAGAATATAACCACTGTCTTTATATATATGAGACACAGAAAAAGTAAAGGAGGAATTAATTATACCTGGTATTCTGAAGTGAAGGTGGTAGGGTGCTGATAGAGGGAGTTACAAGGTGAATTTTTGGCTTATCCTAAGAAATGATTTAGTAATAACGAGAGATGCCAAATAGTGGGGAAAACAGACTTTCAGAGCAGTGAGCTCTTATATGTGAATGAATCAAGCAGAAACAGGATGAAACTTGGGTCATATGTTTTGTAGAGGAATTTCTACGGTCTATGGAAGGGAGGTGGAATTACAGGGTGTTTAAGAGGGCTTGCTCCTCTAAAATGTTCAACTCCTTTTCTCCAAAGAAACCTTCCTTGTTTGGTTGTGCCCTGGTGGGAGTGAGCCCTGCTCCCTGTGCTCATGAAGCCCCCTGGGGCTACCCCTGTCACCCTGGTACCCCACCTTGTGGTAACAGCTTCTCCGTCTTCCTCATCAGGCTGCATCTCTTTGAGGGTAGGGATTGTCTTTTACCTACACATGCTCAGTACAGAGTATTAGCATTCAGCAAATGATTGTCAAATGTTGAGAAATTAAATGAAGGAAGGGGATATAGGTTCAACTACTATAAAATGTGGGCAAACGGAGCTAAAGCTGGGAGGTTTCAGTTTGCAAAGTTACCTGCAGTGGGAAAATCACATGCAGATAAATCACATGCTTCCTCTCCCTCTTCTTCCCCAGTTGCAGACTCAGTCATCAGAAATGCGAGGGAGTTTGATCATAATGGAATGACGTCATCTTATCTGAAAAGTCAGAGCGTGCTTCCAGGGTAGCAGAAAATCAAGGGACTTTAGAGTTGCATTTGATTTTTATTTAATTAGTGAACATTGACAAGCATAAAACACCAGTGGCTGTTAAAAGTTTAATAGCTAGAAACATATCAAGGTACCTATAGAAAAGAACAGTATGGAGTCAACTTCCACAGCTTGTGAGAAGTGGAGCACCATGTTATCACACTCACATTCCTGGGAAGTCATCTGACACCGCAGGTGGTTCTCCCCGAAGATCCACTTTCTCATCTATCCTTTGATGGCACTTGCACAATGATCACAGTGCCCATAGTTGTCAGTCTATGTTAATGCACAATGTTGCTGCAATCCATATGGAGCTGAAATATACGGTTCCCTTGGTAGGAATGGTCCAAACATAGCTAGTGCCTGGAATGCATGGAGATGCTCCTTCCTGCTGGGTTGCCTTCAAAAACATGATGTAGAACAGCTGCCAATCACATCCTGGAACATGTCCTATGTGCACCCACCACCCAGATGTGGAATGGGAAGCTCCATTCTCTCCTTAGATTTATGCTGGAGCCTGTGAGAAATGGCGCTTATTTATAGAGGAAAGAGGCAGAAGTCTTCATACAGGGAGAGGAGGCAGTACATTGCTTTCCAGCACATTTCGGTGGCAGAGCGCTCTGCTGTCCCCCTGACCTCCAAGCAGTCCTGGACACTTCTTGGTGCTCAGCGCACACTCAGGTCAGTGTGGTGCATGTTGATGAATGTTGTCTTAGAGATTACAGGCCGCAAAGAGAGTTATTCCATCGTAAGTGGGTAGTTGTAACTGTAATGGGAGTCATTATAAAGGAGGTAAATGAGGTACCTACTGCAAATGTAAAGGTTTCTTATCTTAACAACATAATAATTGTAACCACGACTGAGAGTGAAGATAAACAGATCCTGACATTAATATTAACACTGTTTTACCAGCCTGAATGGAAACATATTCAGCTGTCACTTGATTAATTTTCATTAATAATAAAAGAAAAGTCTTACATGTCTAAATCCCCTACTATATTTGCATTGTCGGTGTTGACACTGCAGATGGACCAGTCTGCTCATTCATCTTAAATCGCCCTATCATAAGAGACTAAAGAAAGGATTTCTGTGAAACATAGGACTATATATGTGCGCCTGTGCTTGTGGGCATGTGTGGTCCGTGTTTGTGTGTGTGTGCATGTATGTGTTAATGTTTGAAGGATGCTATTAACTATATGAGACATGGTCTTAAAAGCTCAAGTTTCAATGTGTTAAAGGTTACATAAACTGAAGTGTATAAATACTACAGTGGAAACTAAAGCCTTTAGCACATCTGTACTTAGCAGTTTCTATCTGACTATCCAAAACAAGTGATCATGTGAATGTACTTATGGATCTCATTCCACTCATATCTTCATTCCTTCCCTGCCCCCAAACGTATTCACTATGAATACAATTAATATCAAGATGGTGAAAGGGAGAACTCAAACTAAAAGAGAAAATTTCCCCCTTGCACATTGTCTTACACTTCAGGGAGTGTTAGAAAGCAGGGCTGATTCCTATTCTCCACCAGGGATGGACAATTTAGTGAGCTGATAGTGGTGAATTCTAAGGAGAGATTTAATTCCTAAGGCCAAGGGATTTAAGCAGAATGGGCTTCTTTCCCTGACAAAATCCCCCAAGATGGTCACGGACATCCAAGTTTGACCTCTAATTAACTTTGAGCTCATCGAAAATTTGGCCTAAGAGGATGCCAGAGAGGGAACTCAAGGATTCGTTGCCACTTAGCTACATATGGACCTGAAGACTCTGAGCTGCTAGCTTTCATGTGAGGAAAGTCGGCAGTGGAGAGTGGGACAGATGCGGGTTTCAGAGTGTCCCAGTAACACTTACGTTAGACATGTGGGGTGCTCTCATCTTGTCTGTATGCACACTCCAAGCACACTCCAAGTCAGCTCTTGGATTGCCCGGAGGGCTAGAAGAGCCACCGTGGATTTTCCTGTATGAGCAGGATATTGTGGCAATGACCAGCTTAAACGTGGCTAACCAGGAAGTATCCCAATAAAAAAAAATTTGGCAGAGGGTTTAAGTCAGCACTCATGAACTTAGAAGTGATGAAAAGGAAAAGCTACCGTGACGATCTCAAAGCAGAGATAGCCAGAAGAAACCACGATGAGGGTTACCTGCCTGACATTCACACTGACGTTCAAGAGGCACGGAAGGGATTAGGACTCTAGGATGGATGGCCACAACCCTCACCTCAAGAGTTGACTCAAGCCCCACTCGCGGCAAATTCTCTATTAAGAGCAGAAAGGGAAACGCAAAAACACCTGTTGGTACACTTTCCCTAAGCAGCGTTTTTGTCTTTCCAAAGACCAAATGCAGGCTGAATGTGAGGTTTCCCCGGTGGAAACAGAGCAGGCCAGTAGCACCTTTAAACACTTCCCTGTTTTTCAAGCAGCCAAGGGAGGCGAAGCCCACAGAGAGCGGCGAGGGCGGCCCGGGAAGGCCCTGCAGAGGTGCTTCATTAACCCGATTAAGCAGGTGGATGGAGAGGGCCTCGCTGATAATTTACACCTTGCTAATGAAGCGTGCGACTCTTAATCTCCTCCAAACAAGATACACTCATGAAACTCTGGTGCAAGGAAAGGGGAAATTAATTAGGTGAAAAAACTATGAGATTATAGCAGAGGGATTCCTGCAAGGCAACTGTAACCCGGGTGGTTACTCATTTTAGCCTGTCTGAAATTAATGGCTGAGCTGTCAAGTAAACAAGTTGTGGCACATTTTGGACTTGTGAGAAGTTCAAAAGCAGCGCCTCGTTTCGTATCTGGTTTTATAGTTCGTGTGTCTTAGAAATTCGCTCTGATGGAAATGGTTGCTCTGATTTCTAGTGAGTAATTTTAATATGTTCAACTTATTAATATAGCAATTATAGTAAAAGTATTTGAAAAGATTCATTTATAGATTACCTATAATTTTAAAGTGTCAATTTGTAAAGTAATTCTTTTATCTAATGCAAGATGTGAAAGAATTTTGTGTCCTGAAGAGAAAAATTTTATTTCATATTTATTTCCTTTTCCAGGTATATTGAGATATGATTTACATATAGCACTGTGTACGTTTAAGGTGTACAATGGTGTTAATTTTGATACACTTATGTTTTGCAAAAATGATTTACCACCGTAGGGCTAGCTAACATTTGCACCATGTCACATAATTACCATTTCTCTTCCTGTAGTTAGAGCAAGAACATTTAAGATATACTCTCTTAGCAACTTTCAAAGGCATAATACACTATTATTAACTACTAGAGGCCCAATGCATAAAATGCATGCAAGAGTAGGCCTTCCTTCCCCTGGCTGCTGGCACTGGCTTCCCTCTGGCACCCGGGACCCAGACTTCCCTCACAGCCTTGGCTTCGTCCAGAAGGTCGTCCGGAAGGATGTCCAGTCTAATTAGCATATTACACTTTTATTATTATAGACTAGTTGCCCAGTGCATGAAATTCGTGCATGGGGGGGTGGTGTCCCTCAGCCCAGCCTGCACCCTCTTCAACCTGGGACCCTTGGGGCTAAACTGGCAGTTGGACATCCCTCTCACAATCCAGGAAGGCTGGCTCCTAACCACTCACCTGCCTGCCTGCCTGATTGCCCCTAACCACTTTGCCTGCTGGCCTGATCACCCCCAACTGCCCCCCCCCCCGCCTGTCTGCTCACCTCCAATGACCCTCCCCTGCCAGCCTGATAGCCCCTAACTGCCTCTGCCTCGACCCTGCCACCATGGCTTTGTCTGGAAGGATGTCTGGAAGGTCTCCCAGAAGATGTCCCGGTCTAATTAGCATATTACCCGTTTATTAGTACAGATAATCACCATGGTGCACATTTGATTTCTAGAACTTATTCATCTTACACCTGGAAGTTTGCACCCTTTGACCAACATCTCTCCAGTTCTCTCACCTAGTAACCACTATTCTGGCCTCTGTTTTGGAAAAGAAACATTTTAAATGATTAGTTAGAATTATTACATGAATGGTATTATCAACTTAAGTCCTAAATTCATTTATCCACCCACCTATTCATCTAGTCAGTCAAACATCATTTCTCCACCAGGTGTTGAGCACTGGGCTAAGTCACAAGGACCCAAGGACAAAAGAGATAAAGTTCCTGGGCTCAAGGAGTACATTGTTCAGAAGGGAACAGGCATCAAGCATTCCATGTGAGGGGAGGAGCGCAGTGCAGTGAGGAGGGTGTGTTCATTGCTGCCTGGTGTTAGGGTGACGTTAGAGGAGCTGTCTCTCAGTGTGGATGAGGTTGGGAAGCTACTTTCAGGCAGAAGGTACTCAGGCATGAAGTTATGGAATATTAGAAGATTTAGGGGAATGACAACTGCGTTGGTACTGCTGAGTTGGGGGTTGTGTATGCAAACCTACGTTTTCTGAGCTCTTTTCTCTGGGCAGTGGAAATCCCATGGATCCTGGGAGTTTACAGTCTAAATGTAAATGGTGGATTATAGGAGAGATGGACTAGAAGCGGGGAGATGACTTCAGTCAGTTGCTCAAGTTGTGCTGAGCGGTGATAAGGGCAAGGGCAGCTCTAGGACTGTGTGGCTGTGGGGGTGATGGGATGGCAGCCAATTCGAGAGATTTAGGACGTAGAACATAGGTGATCACTAAAACTGTGTGACACATAATAGGAACTCAACAAGTAGCTAGTGAATGAATGAATGAATGTGATTTTTTGGTTTCTGTTCTATGGTTGCAATTTCTTCACTTAGCCCTCTGAAAATATCCTATATAATAAAGAGCTAATATGCTAATTAGACCAAACAGCAGAACAACCTTCTGGACGACCTTCCGGATCACCTTCCAGACAAAGCTGGGGGTGCGAGGGCCAAACCCCTTGCACGAATTTTGTGCATCCGGCCTCTAGTTAATTATAGTTGTTTTGGAAGTCTTTCCCTGACCCCACCCCCTGCTCCTTCCTTGCCTCATCTGTTTCCTCTGAGTTTTGTATTCTATATAATTATCTATAGTAATAAAAGTGTAATATGCTAATTAGACCAGACAGCTGAATGACCTTCCAGACATCATTCTGGACATCATTCTGGACGTCCTTCAGGACTAAGTTGCGGTGGTGGGGGCTGAGGCAGAGGCGGTTAGGGGCAATCAGGCAGGCAGGCAGAGTGGTTAGGGGTGATCAGGCAGGCAGAGGCATTTGGGATGATTAGGCAGGCAGGCCAGTGGTTAGGGGTGATCAGGAAGGCAGGCGAATGGCTAGGGGTGATCAGGCAGGCAGGCTAGCGGTTAGGGGTGATCAGGCAGGCAGGCAAGCGGTTAGGGGTGGTCAGGCAGGCAGGTGAGTGTTTAGGAGCCAGTGGTCCTGGATTTCGAGAGGGATTACCAACTGCCAGTTTAGGCCTAATTCTACAGGGCCTAAACCAGTAGTCGAACATTCCCTGAGGGATCCCAGATTGTGAGAGATGCAGGCTGGGCTGAGGGACCTCACCTCTCCACCTCCCCCCCACCCATGCACAAATTTCGTGCACCGGGCCTCTAGTAGAAGTATAATTACATAAACTATATATATATATATTATCTATAGTTTGTTTGGTCCACATCTTCAATGGCAGAGGCTTTTATCAAAAGTAGAGTGCGTCCTAGCTGGTTTGGCTCAGTGGATAGAGCATCAGCCTGAGGACTGAAGGGTCACAGGTTCAATTCCAGTCAAGAATGCATGCTTAGGTTGTAGGCTTGATCCCCAGTAGGGGGTGTGCAGGAGGCAGCCACTGATGTTTCTATCTCTCTTCCCTCTTCCTTCCTCTCTGAAATCAATAAAAATATATATTTTTTAAAAAAGTGGAGTTATCCTGCCTCAGCCAGTGTAGCTAACTGGTTAGAGTGTCAGCCTGCAAACCAAAGGGTCTTGGGTTTAATTCCCAGTCAAGGGTATTTATCTGGGTTGCAGGATTGATCCCCACCAGTCAGGGCACATTTGGGAGGCAACCAATTGATGTGTCTCTCTCACATCAATGTTTCTCTCTCTCTCTCTCTTTCTCTCTCTCTCTCTCTCTCTCTCTCTCTCTCTCTCTCTCTCTCTCTCCCTCCTCCCCTTCCATTCTCTCTAAAAATCAATGCAAAAAATATCCTCGGGTGAGGATTAACAAAACAAAAAAAAGTGGCATGATCCTGGCATGTTAATTCAGGTTTAAACACAAGTACTAAAAGCCAAAGGAAGCTTCATGTACATAGACAGAGTTTTGTTGACAATTGGGGATGACTGGATGTGACCTGGTCTTTATATTTGGGGACCCTACACTTTTGGTATTTTTCACCAGAAAATAATTAAGTTTCACCAGAAGAATTTTCTAATTTCCTGCCTGCTGGCATGAAGAGGGGTGATATTCAGCTGTGATATACACACTAATGCAGCCATACTGGTTATTACTGTATTGAAACTCTTGGACTAATGGCATATAGTCACTGCCCTGAGCTCCCAACTGCCCCATCACTCTAGCCACCCCAACTCTTCCAAGCTCCCCTCAACACCCCACAACCTAGCAACTAAAAGGTAAAAGCCTGCAGGACCTTGACTCAATGCTAAGGCCAGTGTCTGCTCCAGCTGGTTAGTGTTCGTGCTGTACTGGCCGTATTTAACATCTTAAGAATAGGGCATACACCTGGCCTTCTGAACGAGCAGGAAAGGGGGTTGGGTGGTCCTGATTCCGAATAAAAACTGTCAATCATCCCTGCATCTTTCAGTGCAGCATTTCACCTTTGCTCTCCTCCTTGCCTCGTGAGCCCATGTCCATGGCTGGAGTGCCCCTGGTTTGATTTCTCCAGAGTCACCCTCCTATTTCCCGCTAGCGTGAGAGAGGGGCTGGTCACTTGGTTCCTGTATGGGATATGCAAGACTATATTCTTCAGCGTAAAAGGTCCACCCCAATTTACTCTTTTTAATAATATCTGGTGTCATCCCGACCCCATCTTGGGTTCTGTGGCATAAATCCGCTTGCTCTTGTTTTTGTTGTTGTTTGTCTGTTTTGTTAATCCTCACCTGAGGATATTTTTTTCCATTGCTTTTCAGAGAGTAGAAAGGAAGGATGGAGGGAGGGAGGGGAGGAGGGAGGGAGAGAGAGAGAGAGAGAGAAACATTGATGTGAGAGAGACACATTGACTGGTTGCCTGCTGCATGTGTGCCGACTGGGGGTGGGGAACGAACCTGCAATCCAGGTAAGTGCCCTTGACTGGGAATTGAACCCGGGACCCTTCAGTGTGTAGGCTGACACTCTAACCACTTAGCACACCAGCCAGGGCACTCTTGTTTTATTTTGATCTTGGCCTTTCCCGTCTGCAGGTACTGATAATTGTACTTTTCCCATTTTGCTGAGTCTGTTACTACGTGGCCATCTGCTTTCCATCTTTCAAACTTTATGGACATTTTGGCATTAGACTCTCATGGATATTAGTGATTCTTGGGGCTCTCTTCCAGTCACTTTAAGCTGTTTGGAAGAAAAATGTTACCTTAATTAGTCAAGACTCAATGGTTTTATAGAAAAGAAACCAAGGTAAACTGTTTTAAGCAACAGTAGGAAGAATATTTCAGGATTCAGGGGTTTTTCTTTCTGAACCAAGGGTGTGGACCCTGAGAAGAGAGATTCATTTGATTTGAACCCCGAGAAGGAATTTTCTGAGATGGACTCTCCATGGTCAACCAGGGCCCACATTTTACGAATAATAAGAGTCTAGCGGTCGTTTGCTGAGAGGCTCCTCACATGCTCTGTAAACCAGGAAAAGCTTAGACTGGACTCTTAGTTTCCAGAACTCTGCGGGGCTGACTTACATCAGCTGAGTCATCCAGAGAAGCCCTGGTTTTATCTTTCAACCAATGAACCAAAAAGTGCCTCATCCAATCAGAGCTGCACAATTGTATCTACATTTGCATCTATACTGACCAATAATGACCAATCAGAACTGCACGATTCAAACCAATTAGAACTGTCTGAATTTGAAAGTCTCATTTGCATAAAATTGGACCAACTGGGAACTTGGTGGGGGGCAACTTTCTCTATAAAAGTGGCCTCCCCTCTGTCTCAGTGGAGCACTTCGAGCTTCCACTGGAGGCTGAGGCTGTGTTTCCTGGTTTGCAAACTGTTTTACCTGAAGAAGTCTCTCCTTTTTTGCCTTTTTTTTTTGGAATTTCTGTTGACAAGGGAATGACTCTTGAACCTAAAGTACAAAAAAGCCTCTGTGTTTTCTGTTTCCTTTACTTCTGGGTAATTTTTCTTAATTCCTTTCTTTTTCTCTGACACACTCTATCTCTGTGGTCCATGTGGTGAACTATGGTGCACCTGCTATGATTTCTAGGCACCCAGTGGGAATTTAGCTTGCTGTCTCTCCCGACTCAGTTCCCAAAGCTGAGGAAGGAATTTAATTGGCCTCCCAGGAGACAGGGGGATCCCTCCCCACCCTAAGTCCAATTCAATAAGGATCCTGGTAGGGCCGTGGAGGAGCAAGCCCTGTTACCATGTTGATAGGGCGGAGCAAGAGAACTGTTTTCTAAAACTGAGGAAAACTGTTTCTAAAACTGAGGGGTCCACTGCAAGCCAGGCAGACACACCAAAAGGTATCAACTAGAACAGAGGGGGAAGCATCAGTTCTTTTCACCACGTTCCTTTACACTTCCCTTCCTCCAACTTCTTTTGGGAGGACAGAGAGGTAGGGCCTGGGAGGCCTGCACCACTGCCCTGGAAAGTTGCTGCAGCTGCAGCCAGATTGGACCTGGGGCTCGGGCACCACAGCAGGGGCTGGACTCTCCTGGGTCCTTTGCAGCCAGGCTGTGGCTCTGTCTCCTGAGAAGAGCAGCCTGTGCTCCTGCTGTCTCTTCCTAGGAGGACTCTGGTCGGTTGCCCTGGGAGCCTGGGTCAGCTGCTCTTCCCAGCCTGCGGCCAGGACCTCACTTCAATTGTCTTTTTTAACTTCCTCTGTTTAGAAAGGGAAATATTGATCGAGATCCGCTTAGAGAATTTATCAAATAAATATGGCAACACGCACACACCTCGGACTATGTATCAAGTTCCTCTGCATATTACCTGCCAAGTAAGAAGTTTATGCATTGGGGCCCCATCTCCCAAGTGACAGAATTCATTTTTCTAATGAAATGTTTATTGAATAGGGCAAGAGCAAGCAAGCCCATGTGCTACTTATGCTAATCAGCATTTGATAAGTAGAATGCAATTTTCTCTTTAATCAACCTAGTGCCCATCATGTTCAATTAGTGACAGTCCACGCAGGGCTGGAAGGAGGCGTTCAGCAAATGCTGCTCAGGGATCTACAACCCACTGGTTCGACACCACCCAACACCATGCAGATGACCTCAGAGTTAAGAGGGGCAGAACTCACAGGCCTGTAATCCATGTCTAGTCCTTTCTGTAGATATAGGAGTCATACTGCATGTAGCATGAAATTCCTTTGGAATTGCAGTCCTTTTGAAATGAAGTTATAACGATCGTATTATATATTGACTGGCTTTATAATAAAAGCTGTGAATCACTGAAATAGAATGTACTTTTCAAATGATACCTTATTTAAACACTGTATGGCTGCTAATAGCAAAATTAGAATTAAAATAAAAAGATGGATGCCCTTATTTTTTATTCTAATACTAGAGGCCCAATGCATGAATTTGTGCATGAATGGGGTCTGGCCAGCCCACCTTGATCAGGGCCGATCGGGCTGGGCGGGCCAGGGGGAGGGGCCACAGGCAGTTGTCCGGCTGGCTCCGAGCCCTGGTTGAACTCCCCATCCAACTCCCGGGTGGAGGGGAAAATTTGCATGTTAGCCTTTTATTATATAGGATTTTTGGCCTTTAGAATGGTCCCTGCTGCAAATATACTGAACTATATAGAGTGGGTATGGTCTGCATATACAGCCAATGGTACTTAATCACTCCTCCAAACTTGTATTACTATCTGGTGGTTTTCTTTGAAACTAGCCCTGAAGAACAAACATAAGTTTTCATTCCATTTTAATAAAATGTTCACAGATTGCTTTTCCCCCTATGCCAATTCCATAAGACAGACTCTATAAAGAAATGCTTAACATTTGGAATCACTCCCTGGATAATGCTAGATTTATGAGTAGGGGTTGTCTATTCTTGAGAAAATTAGTTTCTAGATAAAGTCTAAAGTGACCATTTAATTTAATTTTTGCAATGTGCTTCTCTTTAGTGTTGGTGTTAGCATATTTAAAAAATAATGTTCATTAAACTTTTCCACCAGAGGGATTTTACTTTATCCTCAGGTGCAGACAGTTGAGTTAATCTTATTCTTCAGTTCACATCACACCATCTTCACCCCAAACCTCATTCCCATTTGTCCGCACATGTCTGTAGGCACCTCCTTTAATGCAGACCATGGTTTTCCTTGGATATGTATGTATCCTTGGAAGATATGCAATGTTTTTTTGTATATGTATTATTTTAATATAAATAAATGATGTACCTTTATGGATCTCATTCCAGTTCTAATTTTTCTTCCCACACTGTTTTTAAAATGTGTTTTGTTGCCCTATGTATTTGCAGTTCATTGCTTTTGACCACTATATAATTGTTACACACATGTACCTTGTTAAAAATCTCCATTGAAATGAAAATGTGCCATGAATATCCTTGTACATGATCATTTTAGGACTCGTGTGAAAATTTCTCTCAGCTATATACTGTAAATAGCATCAGATGATATTGTAGTATAATTGTACCTAGGCCTACACTCCTACCAGCAATGTATGAGGGTTCATAATTCCCCAAATAGTCTCCAGCACTTGTCATTATCTGACTTTTCAATTTTGTACCAATCTGATGGACATAAAAGTTATTTTATTGTTTTAATTTACATATCTCTTGTGAGGATGATATTTTATTGAGTTGTACACTTGAAACCTGCATGCCACCCCAATAAATTCAATTAAAAATGTACATATCTCTGATGATTAGTATTGTCTATTTTTCCATGTATTTGTTAGCTCTATTTTCTCTACTGTGAACTGAATTTATATTATTGGACCATTTTCTATTGGACTTCATGGTTTTTCATATTGATCTGCAGTTCTTTGTGAAGTCTAGAAATTAATATCCTGTTGATTCTACTCAGGACAAATAGTCTCTCCTTATATGTCACCCATTTTTTAACTTTGTCTGTGGTGTCCTTTGTTAAATGATAACTTTATTTTTTATCAAATCTGTCAATTTTTCCTCTTATGATTTATGCCTTTAAAATTTTAAAAACAAATCCTTTCTTACCCTAAGTTCACAAAGACATTCTCCAATATTTTTCTTATGTTAGCTTGCTAATTTTATCTTTCCCATTGGTATCTCTAATTTTCTCTGAAGTTCATCATTTTAGGTGGAGATTGTTTTATTTTTCTTCATATAGTGAATCCGTTTTCCAATCATAGTCCAAATGATTTATCTTTTCTTTACTGATTTTTGATGACACTTTCCTTATGCACAAAGTTCTTGGTATATAAAAGAAATGTCATATATATATATATATATATATATATATATATATATATATATATCACATGTTTATTTATTTTTAGACTCCCTATTTTGAATCATTGATCTATTCCTATATCTACAAAACCCTTTTAAAAACAAAAATGATTATTACCAAGACTGTATGGCATGTCTGAATATCTGGTGGGGTGAATCAGGCACTTCCCTCTTTCCTCTGCTTTTTAAAAAGCATCTCAGCCACTTCTGGTTCTTCATTCTCCCATATTCAAGTTAGAAGTTTGCCAATTTTTTCAAAAAGTCCTCTTGAAATTTTCATTGGAATTTCAAGAAGTGTATAGGTTGTAGTCAGCTCCTCACTACAACTGGGCCTTGAGGCTGTTCGGACATTACCTGCAGCCAGTGCCGGGCTCGGATCGTTCAGGGCCCTGGATGGTGACGGCTTGTGCACAGGGCCACCCGGGGCCTGTCGGGGAGAAAAGTGCACAGCAGGAAGCGGCGTGCATCTGTCTGAGACACCTGATCCTGTCTGCCTTCCCTTCCCTCCATCCCCTGTGCTTATTAGTGGTTTTTAACTCTGCATCCATCAGTCGCCCTCTCACATCAGTTTAAGGCTGGTTTTCTCTCAAGTTGTTGGCCATCTTGTTGGGAACCATATACCTTTCACTACAGTTTTTCAAATATGTTTTTCTGTCCTCAAAGCAAACAAACAAATCTCTTTATAAATTTTACAGTAGTTTCCTGTATGGTAACTCTATGAAATAGGTAAGGCAGGGATGAGCATCCTGGGCTTCAGAAAGTGTGATTTTCCTCAAACTGCCACGTCAGAGGAAGCTAAGATGGACCAAGATCCAGCTCCCCCTCCTGTTCCAGCAGAGCGCTCTGTGCAGGTGAAGTGGAAGACACAGGCCCTGCGTGGGCAGCTGACTAATCTTGCTGCCTTCCTGTATGCACCGTGTCCTTGGAGTCACCTGCGGTTCTGGGCCTTGGATTCCTCACGCCTGGAATAAGTTAGGGGTTCCTCAAAACCCTTGCCAATTCCCAAATGCTGAGCTTCTGAATACACTGGGGAGCTTCTGATTTATGGGAACTTCAGCCTTCTGGTTGTTTTTGTCCTTTTTCTGCTGAAAGTGCTAATGATAAGTGAAATGGCCCCAAGGCCAACAGCCTGGAGGGTGGCTGTGAAGCTGTCCAATGAAAAGGCTGCAAACACAGCTCTGGATAAACTCAGTGGGTTCTATTGTGATGGTTGCCCTTTTAGCAACTGAAGGGGAGCAGTGTTCCTGAAAATTAAGCACCGCTCTTGAGGAAAAGGGTGTCAGAATCATGGAGAGAGTTCAGAAAACAAAACAAAGCCCAGAGGACAGATCTGCTGCCACTGGTGCCAGAGCTGAAGAGGGTACAGAAGGGACAGGGGTCCCTACCTGGTAGACAAAGACAAGGACCATGCCTTTATACAGAAGAGTACTTCCCTCACGGAAAAAAAACCAACAACACACAAAAAAAACACTTTCCTAGACCTCAGGAAGAATGGGCAGAGCTTGGAAAAGACCTGGAAGAATCAATGAATGAATATGAAGAGTCAAGGTGGCTGTCAAGGGCTGAGGAATGGCAAAATTGAGTGCTGAGTACTGTCTTGTACATCAGCACTGTCTCTATGTAAGTAGGCTAAGAAAAACAAAAGATGCTTTCTTCTGTGATGTTGGAGTCAAGTGTAATAGGAATGTCAGCACATCCTTGTTTGTGATGCTGTCTTGCATTCCCTTTCATGGAGCCCACTTTCCAATGACATACAAAACTACTCCTTACCTAACTGTATCTACAACAAGTTCAATCCTTTTGTCCACACTGGCAAAAGGATCCAATCACATAACAAGCCTGGTTAACTTTTTTGGTCTTGCTTATCTCTTCTTCAAGAATTAGTTGTAGGACATGTATCTCATGCTGGTATTTAAGTTAAAATCTCTTGAATAGCTTAACAGGTTTACCAAGAAGACACCGAAAAACAAATTCTACCATGAGAGAATCAATGTTTATCTACATAGGACTAGAATTCTGCTGAAGATAGGCCATTATAAGGAGAGTTATTCATCTGCATGTTAGTGAAGTTCCTAACTCAGAGCCTGGCCTGCACCCGAGGAGGACTCAGTACACAGGAAGAAAACACTGGCTACAGCTCTGAATTTCTTAAATGGTTAAGACTTTAAACTGTATCATAAATTGCAAAACAGGAGTTGCATATCTGAAGAGCTCAGACTGCACACCCTAGTTTCTATATTCCACATTATTTGTAAGTATTTGGGGTAGTTAAACTTTGAGAATTCCAAAGTAAGACCCTACACTCTTACTTACAGCGAGTAGAGGACTTAGTAAGTAAAAAGGCTTTGGGTTTCTGTAATTATACAAGACTACCCTCTAGTCCAGTGATGGCGAACCTATGACACTCGTGTCAGAGGTGACACGTGA
The DNA here is from genome assembly GCF_000147115.1 of Myotis lucifugus. Classification (NCBI taxonomy): domain Eukaryota; kingdom Metazoa; phylum Chordata; class Mammalia; order Chiroptera; family Vespertilionidae; genus Myotis; species Myotis lucifugus. The sequence goes on from NW_005871332.1 coordinate 512,229, forward strand.
ACTCATTTTTTTGGTTGATTTTTCTTTGTTAAATGGCATTTAAATATATAAAATAAATATCAAAAATATAAGTCTTTGTTTTACTATGGTTGAAAATATCAAAAAATTTCTATATGTGACACGGCACCAGAGTTAAGTTAGGGTTTTTCAAAATGCTGACACGCCGAGCTCAAAAGGTTCGCCATCACTGCTCTAGCTGGACCCCTGCCTGCTTCTGTTGTCTCTTCTAGCACCAGCCACCCTTCGCTCCTAGCATTTGAGTCACTGGCTTTTTTTCAGTTTTTTAAGAGAATCTGCCTTCAACCCACCTCAGGACCTTTGCCCATGCTGTTCCCTCTACTTTGCATCCGTGGCCTCACCCAGCTAATTCCTGCTCCTCAAGATTTCAGCCCAAATGTCACTTCCTCAAGGAAGCTTTCCCCACTCTGTGAATGATCTGGCCTCTTTTTCTTCTGCACCCCTCCCTCTGGAGGCAGGACCCCCGTGTTTTTGTATGCCGTTGTACCGTCCACCCCAGTGCGGTGCTCAGTGAATACATGAACAAATGCTGAAGACACAATCAGCCTGCTTCAGTCAAACACTTTCGATTTTGAAAAATAGGACTGAAAAGAGTCTCAAGAAATCCATCTCCAGTCTTTAGAAGCAGGTGATAAGCCGGTAGAAGAATACATGGCCAAAACAATAGCGCGAGTTGAGTATCTAGTTATGTGCGCAAGTCCGCGTGAGGGATTGTGACCAAGAGATCCATCAGCAGGTCACAAACTGCAGGGAGCACAGGCAGGTGTGGTCAGTTACTCTGCGGCTGCTCTGTTCGTCGGTGGGCAGCGTGTCCTGGACATGAGCAGCCTGTGTCCTGCAGGCTTTCGTTTGTGAACTCAGAAGCTGTTGGCCGATGGAACCACAGCTCCTGCTTGGCCCGTTATTCAGACGATGGGGTTTTGTTGTTGTCTTGTTTATTTGTTTGTCTAACAACTGCTGAGTCACTGCACAGGCAGAGGTGTGCGGCTTTCCCTGGTTCTACTGAGAGGAAGAAGTAGTTAGCGTTTAGCAATGGCATTTCTTGCATGTGCGATGTTTTACTGAGAAGCCCTAAGAATGGAGGCTGTTTTATCACTAATATTCCTGTTTCAAATGGGTGTACGTCAGCTCCAAGTTCCTCTCTAACCTTGAAAGGCCTATTTTCTCCTCTTGCCAACTCCTCGGCGTGGCTTATCAGGGAGAGAGGATTGCTGTTGCTGTCTAGTGCCCTTAATTAATCCCGGAGACAGTGAGGATTTAGGACCACTGATTGTGGATAACTCCAAATTAAAAAGTCACTGTTAGCGTGTGAAACAGACACCATTGCTATAAACAGACCCTCTGTATGATGTAGACCGTCCAGGTAGCTTATGTGTCAACACAGGTTGCACTTGGTGAAGGGGCTCATGTTAAAACCCCTCCTCTCATTTCCAAGACGCTATGGACCCACGAACATGGGCAACCACCATGTTTCCCCTTCGGTGGGTCCCCGGAAAATGTGTGTGAATTTAAACATGAATGTAGTGCAAACCTCAAATTACTAGTTATGGAAGTTGTCTTTCTCTTTATCGTCAATGTGGCGAGTCCAAACAAAGGCAGACGCCGGTCCGATTGGTTAGTGTAATCCAATTGCCGGGCTGAGCTTCTTTTCTTGTTGCTGCCATGACTAATTTGTGGTTTCGCAAAGTGTTTCTGAATGTCAGACACATCAATTATGAGAAATGGGCAGGATGCATAAGGAGCGCCGTACAGGGGAGGGGCACGGACACGCGTTTACAAGGCACTGAAGTCCCGATGGTAGGCAGGGGGCTTCCCGTGTGTTTGCAAGAACAACCCTCTTATTTAAGAAGGCGGCTGGATTGTTTCCCAATTAAAGAACAAACTATCTGTCCAGTGCCAATTGGAACCATGGGCTACGCCGCTAGCGGCCCCATTTCTGCTCACTAATTGGTCCTCCTTTTCTTCAGCTGGTCTCTGAGATAAACACAACCATGGCACCTTCACTCTGTAGACATTGGCCCTTTAAGGGAAGGCCGGGGTAGGTGTTCACAGAGTCTCGAAAGGTGTTTGTTTTCCATAGCTCGAGTGGTGTTGCCCCCCTACTGAAACTCTGTCATCCACCCTTTTGTTGTCATGGCTGAAGCCTGTTGTTTCTGCAAAAAACAACAATAGGCCTGAAGATTAGGGTTGCATTTTATGGGCCTAGCAGCCCAGCAGGGCCTCATATTTGTATCAATCCTACGAATTCCTGGCATCAGGCCTCTTTACTCCTAGTAATTAATCTTTTTCATAAATGCTGTCATGTTTAGCGCCGAGTTAATAAGTTTCTGCTCTCTACATTCTCTATATGCCACTGCGTTGCCTCATCAGTGTCCGAAATGAAACTAGAAAAACAATTATTAACAAAGCACACCGATAGATGGGTCTCTCCTGTTACGGCTTTCATTTCTTATTAAGGACTGTCGGGTAGTCTGGACTCAAGAGCCATCCTTTCCATCTCTATGAAGACGGGCTCTCACCTCCCAGCTCTGGGCCTGGCTCGTTTTGGTTCCAGGTTCTCCTTGTTTGTGCGGGTGCTTGGCTGGTGTGAGAAGCTTAAGGAGGACGCTGGCTTCTTCTCTCTCTCCTTTGTCAAAGAGAGGGAGCGACACGAGGAAGACCTGTTCCCTGCCATTGCACCGGCCTTTCCAACGCTGGCCAAGGGGCTGAATCCTGTCCCTTTTGCCTCTTTTGGGATTGCAATTGCATTGGTGTGTGCTGGTGTGAGCAGCTTTTTTTTTTTTTTTCCCACTGACCTAATTGCAATAGGGGAGGTAAAATATTTTCATTACCCTCTCCCCCAGAATATAGAAATCTTCAAAGGGATCCCAGGAGGGAGGCTAGCCTCTTCACCCTCATTTCCCTACCACTACCTCAGGTTGGCTGTGCATCACAAAATGAGTCTTTAGTCGCCAAACATAGTGGCGCGAGGATTGTTGTCGGTTTTGCTTTAAAAAATAATTTCATATTGTAAACCCAGCGATTATTTCATGCTGTTTAAACTATTTTTGTAGTCTTTGATCACGTATAAGTAGACTCGAGTTAACTGCTGATAGAATGATGATATTGTTCTCCGTGTTTCTTTTCCTTTCCCCCCCCCCCCCCCTCTGTCTTTAAGGACTCTAGGCCTAGGAGCTGGCATCCAGAAACTTCTATTACTGCATTACAACGTGCCTTTGTTTTTTAATTGCTTCAGCATTACCTATTTGCATGACAAGGAACAAAATTTAGTCAGAAAAAGCTGCTGTGTGTATGGTATGCATAATATATATTTACTGAATTTTATAAATTACTGATTATTTAAAAATTTGAAAGACCCTAGATTTGCAAAGAATGCCAAAGAGAAGAGAGGCCATAGTCATTGCTGATGATTGTTATTTTAACTCAGGCTGGTTTCTTCTCTCCTTCCTCCCCCTCCATTTTCCTTAGGAGTTCCTCTCTACCGGCCACCCCTCTCTGCACTGGCTCCCCAAGGGGAAGATACTGCACCTCCATGAGCGGGGGCTGACAATGAATAACGGCGTCAAATAAACTCAAGGGCCCGTCTAAATATATGTCAGGATTAAGTAATTAAGGATTGTAAAGCACTTGGAAAAATGAAGTGCCAGGAAAGTGCTAAGTTACAAGGAGTAATCATAATAGTAATAAAAGAGTGAGCTGCTAAATCTTTCTTCCTTCGTTTCCTCTAAGGATTTTCATCATTTCAGATTTGGCTCCTGTGTACAAACCTTTTTTTTTTTTTTCTAATGAAGAACTGGGGCTGAAAATAAGAATAATAAGGAGGTTCTTTTTTTAAAGGTTTGTTTAGTGACTTAGGGAGATCATCCCCTCCTCAGCCTCTCCCCATATGGCTGCCCACCCAGCAAAGGTTTCAGCTTCATGGTCATGGGTGGGATGCAGAGGAACACGGACTCAGAACTCCCTCCAGAGGACAACCGTGTGCCAATCATGGCCACTCCATCAACCCAATGATGGACCTAATGACTTATTTGGCATTTTATAATTTGTGTCATTTCTTAAAGAACTTGGGAGCACCTGCAGGGATTGTTACTACTTCCCACTGTGGTAGGACCCCCTTGGGCAATTTTACAACAATCTGACTACCCTTGACTTCTGGATGCCCTCTCTGTTTGACCCTATTTATTAAAAATGTATGTGTCTATTTTTGAAGGGGACATCCATAATCGTTACTGTCAATGTTTATTTTCCACTTTCTTCAACCTTTGGCAGGAAAGTATCTTTGGGTGCACATCCGTATCCCTGTCTGTCTGGAGAGCTCACAGCCTCGCACAGGTTGGGACTATGATCTCTGTGGTTTTGTGCCCACAGACATGCAGGCCACACCTGTGATGTGGATGAACCAGGAACACAGTTCGAATACTTGGACCTGGCACTGGCCGATTTTCAGCCTGTTGTGTGGATATGCCAAATAAAGGCTTAGTGATATAGATTGAACATTGTCATTTGTTTCTCACTTTCTTTCAAACCAGGGCTTCAGCCACCTTACAATAAACGTAGGAAGTCAGAGATTTTGTTTTCGACATCTTTTCTGTACCACATGAATGATCGACAGGAAACCTGTTTCACAGCCTTTCTGGGAATGGGACAGAGAATTGAGATTCAACAGAAACTTTATTAAACAGCAGTGACAACTAAACAATACAATTATTGCTTATTATTTCATTTTGCTTTTAAACAATGGCCCCAGAAAGCTCTTTCGTTGAGGCATATAATTATATGAGCGTATACTCAATAGAATCTGACCTCAAGGGAAGCTACATATCATATAGAAATCAGAGAGGAAATATTCAAAGATTCTTATTTTGGAGAACAGGAGGTAATTTTATTACTACCTCATGAAAATTTGAAATTCTCCAATAAATCTTAAATCCAAAAATTCATCAGCATTGGTGGGTAAGATTTCATTTTTAGGAAAACACAATTCTTTCACGTATTTAGAGCTGGTCCCAGAGCACCCAGTCAGGCTTTGGGACCCACCTAACACACTGGTTTGGCCCTTTGTTTACTCATAAGCACAGCTACATGGATTCTGAGCTTTCCTTCACGTTTGGTAACATGGGAGACACAGGCAATTTAAGGCAGAGGAGCAGACTCAAAGGTGGGACAGAAATTTAAAATGAGGTGAGGAAGTTTTTTTTTTTTTTTTTTTAAATTGATTTTTTACAGAGAGGAAGGGAGAGGGATAGAGAGTTAGAAACATCAATCAACTGCCTCCTGCACACTCCCTACTGGGGATGTGCCACAACCAAGGTACATGCCCTTGACCAGAATCAAACCCGGGACCCTTGAATCCACAAGCTGACACTCTATCCACTGAGCCAGACCGGTTAGGTGACATGAAGAAGTTTTGAGTCTATAAGAAAAGTCTAAAAAGCAAAGTAAGAAGTTCTTTGTTTAAATCTAAATTCCAATGATGATTTTTTATGCATGTGATGTTAGTCAAATTGATTAGTTCTTCGAGTGCTTTCTGGCATTAGTCAGTCATAGTGTTCAAAGAGGGATTGTGAGGATTAACAATAATTACAGGAAGTTTTAAAAAAATTAATTTTGATATAATTTTCTAATAATTTAAAATGGTCTTTTAAAAACCCTTCATGAGTTATTTTATATGTTAAATATAGATGAGCTAGGCAGTAATTATATACAGAATAAATTCCCAAACATTCAGAACTGTGGTGCTAGGACTTTTGATTAGATTTCATGAAGTATAAACAGATCTGGACATTTGAAAAACACATTTTTATTGTACTTGAGTAGATTTCCTGAGAAGAAAGTTAACTTTTTTGAGACTGCTAGAAAACTGTGTAAGATCAGTAACTATAGTTTTTGTCTATACTAACAGCAACTGTAAATGTGAAACAGAGTCGCCACTAATCCTTTTGAAATGGGTTGGGTCCAGGGAAGAAAGGAAAAACAATTTAAAACAGGAACTTTAATTTCCAAAACTATGGAACAAACATTCAGACAAATGAATGAACAAACATTTGTAGTTTATAGCAGAGGACACGGACATTTAAAACAAAAGAAGTTACCCTCAAATTAGAGTTTACAAGTATAGGCATTTATGTTTTTACAAAAACATATAAAATATGTCAGTGATAAAGTCAGCAGATTACAGATTGAAGGAGCTAGACAGTTAATGATTTCTTCCAGGCCCAACACACTTACTTCTTCCTGTTGTGTTGACCTCCCTCATCCTCTTTTAAATATTCAAACCCTCCATTTTTATTAGGCCAATCGGAAACATCATTAAACTTTGCCATTTTTGCTTGTGGGAACCTGAGCACCTTCATTTGCTTTAGAGGCCTTTCCAGTTCCTCTTTTGCCGGAAGGAATGGCTCTTCCTGGCTAGGACCATCTCCTGGGTGCCTTCAGAAAGTGCTATGGGCACCCTGAATTGAGGGCATCTTGGCAGAGTCTGGGAGGGGTCCTGAACAGATTGTGTAACTGTTGCACAACCAATGTGTACACGTGTGTCACTAATTTAATTTGAATTTTACTGTATGCGTTTGTATAAGATCCTGCAGCTGTCATGTGCTCATCATCTGTCACTGAACTATCACTAAGCCATGCTGGGCTAAGACAGGATTATAGACGATGAACTGCCATGTGCTCTAAATCTTCTTATTTGCCTAGCCTGGAAGGTATGCCCTGTAAAATGTGATTGGCAGTGTGCTCGATGCCGGCCATTGACTTTTGAAGGCCTTTTCTATTGGTGCTTTGAGTGGCTCTCGGTGGCCGTCTTGACCATCACCTGCTGATTCCTGCCCGTGCCTGACCTCCAACCTCCACCTCTCGTCTTTCCCCCACTTGTTTGGTTACTAGCTCAGAGGCTGCACAACAGGCCCCGTCGCTCTGGTGGCACGTGCACTATATAGGGCATATGGCTGACTGGTTGCATGCAGAAGGGGAAAACCGAAGCCAAGCAGCCCGGCACTGTTATTACAGCAGATGGGGGAAGCGTGGCATTCAATATTTAGACAGATGCCACCTCCTTCTCCCACCTGTCTGGAAGTTGGACATTGTACAGAGCGAACTGTCTGTCTAATGATGAAGGAAACAAAGGGCACATTTATGAGGCCCAGCCGAGCGGCGTATTTACCGAGCATGCACAGTGTAATTGTTGACCATCACAGTAAATGCAAAGCGCTGCTGGCCGGGGCGGCTGCTACAATTACAGTCGAGCAGGAACAGCTACTTTTTACTCGCTGTTTGGGTGTCTTGAATTGTGATGACTGTGGGCAAAAAGTAGGACTCTAAAGTTGGTGATGAATGCCTGCCACCATCCGACTTTCTCAAATGAGAGCCCGCATTCCTTTCTTGTGGAAGTCCTGAAAACCAGAGTCATTTCCTCTCTGTGTTGCGTGGTTCTTGCAAATTCAGGCTTTCATTTTCTCGTCGATGAAGGGTTTCTCACCCAGCAGAAAACAAAAAAGTTATCTCTATCACTGCTACTATTTTGATGTTTAGCTTCAAAGTGAATATCTTTTTCTTTTAAATTCAAAATACTGATGTTGCTGACCCATAGTGACTTAAGGATTTGGTTAAAAATGAAAAATAATGGTGTATATTCCTTGAGGGTGTGGGTTTTTCCTGGTAGATCACTCAGTGTGATCTTTTACATATTTTAATTTGCAAATCATTTTATGCCTTCCTTACTGATTAATTTTTTTGTCAGTACTAGTCTATATGTATGTGTAAGGCCACTTCACATTTTATCAGTAGTTCGTAAGCGTGAATAAGTATGTACAGTTTATGAATTTCCCATAGACGTCTCACAAGAGTATTAGTCAAACTTGCTGTTAAGAAGCAAAATAATCCCTGTTTAAATGCAGCTAACATTTATTTATTATTATAACCATAGGCACAAGGCAAAAGGCTTCTTTCACAGGAAAATTGTTCCTAGAGTTCTCCAAAAGGTTGAAGGCAATCATTTACAAAAAGTAACAAGTGATTAAACTTTTTCAGAAGCATAGCACATCATTTCTGTTTTAGAGTCGGCCTGTGTGATTAGGCGAAACCCTATTTTAAAAGATTCTTTCATATCTATTATCAGGAACATTGCGGAATTATTATTCTTAGGGGAAGCCACTAATTAACAACCTCAGTTGAATAAATAACTGAGAGGCACTTGAAGAATGTCTTCTTTTTTGTTTCCATCCAGATCTGATTTTGGGGGGAAGCATTCGTTTTTGGAACATTTTTCTTCAGTGATTATTTCACATTAAAACCCATCTGACGAAAGGCATATGGAAGGGAAGGGAGGTCACTCCTAATTGAACAACCTAGGGCTCGTGAGGTTAATTACAGATATTAATGCTGCGGTTCTTCAGCTTCTTGCCCTCAAGAAGCCTCTAGCTTCCAAATGACCTGGCTCCAACAAAAAGACTCTCTTTAGCCCATTAACTAATTGATAAAAATGTGAGTGTTTAGAATGAGTCTAATTAAATCACCGAGCCTTACAATTACTAGTCCATTTGGTAGCTGTTGGGAGATGGGTAACCTCAGCTGGCATTGTGGGGGAATAAAAGATAAAAATAAAAGGGAGCTTAACCAAGATCATTTTGAAAGCTGTTCATTTGAAGACAAAGTACACATTTGCCTGAAACGTCTACATTTGCTCTTTCAAATGCATTCCCTTTCTAGGGTGGCACAATCTCTGAAAAAGAAAATAATGTCTTTCTTTTCTGCTTCAAGAGCGGGCATGCTCCACTTTGTCTAATAAAGTTACATGAGTGGCTGGGGAATTTTTCCTGCATTAGCATTAAGCTAAATACCTTTAGAGCTGGGAACACTGAAGTTTGTCCATTGAGTTTTGAAGGGCCGACAAATGTCTTGAATAATAGACAGTCAGAAACCCAGAGTGGGCTCCGGGACATCTTACTCTGCCCCAGTCTGTTTCTAACTCGCTGTCACTGCAGCAGATCCGTGGCCTTTCCCGAAGCCGGCCGGGCTGGAGCCTGCCTGGGCCCTGGGTGAAGGATGAGGATCACTGATTCAGCAGAGCATGTACAATGGACCAGCCCCGACGCTGGCTTTTTGTCCCCAGTTGGAGACTTTCACATGCTCCCTAGTGGAGGATAACCCAAGGATAGTTTGATACTTGCCACTGAAGTCTTAAAAGCAATCCATTCGTCAAAGACACAAGGAATTTCAGAGGGGGAAACATAATTTCTAAAGATCCGATGAATATTTTCTCCATTCATTAAAATATATAATCGACAGCCCCAAAGCTAATGTGTCCTGATGTACCAGCTAATGTAGGTTGATATCAGAGTCTATTGAAACAGGTAATATAATGGAAGGGAGAGAAATTGGATGGCAGTCCTCTGGTTTCTATAGCGTCCTTGTAGGAGTTGGTCATAAAAATGACTGCAGCTTCTTGAACAAGGATGGGCGCTCATGTACTTCATCAGGCGTGGTGCCTTCGTGAATGGCTCTGAGAGACTGTTACTTGTTACTGTTGGGAGCATTCAGATAGTGACTAAGCAACAGTTCTTTTCAAAGTTTTTGAGATGTTAAATGGATGATCATACACATTCATTGCCAGAGATTAATATTGATAAACAGTGGGCCCATCCACCCACTCCCCATTAATATAAACCCAAGCAAAAAGTGTTAAAAGCATACTCCACTTTTTAATCATTTGCTGCTTGTCTCCAAGAGGAGGTATTTCCTTTCTGATTATCCTGTCATTCAACTCATGCTAATTAATGAGTGTAACAGAACTTTAGCAGACAGTTTGGTTGCAGGTGTATTCAGACCAAGGGAGATTTAATTACTTGCTAATTGCCTGGTGTCCAAGGTAACGTAATATTATAGTTGCAAATGCTACGGTATTAATCCATCTTAAAGTAGTGAAGCGTGGCTCCGTCTCTATATTCATAGACTCCTGGAGGACACAGTTGGCATTGCTACAAGTGCACTGAGGCTGAGTGATGGTGTCTTTGTATTTGCGACCGCATACCCAGTGTCTCGCATAAGGTAGGACACATGGGCACTCAGTAAATATTTATTAAGTGAATGTGAATGACAGGAAGCCAACCATAAATACAGTATGAATTATCTGAGCACAGAAAAGAAAGCTATAACTTAGGACATTAAAAATAAAAATACAGGAAAAAGAAAGAAAGCTAACATTTTCTGAGTACTTTCTGTAAGCCAAGTACTGTTATTTACCTAAATGATCCCATTTTAGCTTTTCAGAATGGTAACATAATAGTTAAGACTATGCACTTTATTTTTGTATCATTTTTTAAAAATAATTCTTTATTGGTGAAAGTATTACATATGTCCCCTTCTTCCCCCTATTGACCCCTCCAGGCCTTCACCACACTATTATCTGTGTCCATGGGTTATGCATATATAAGACTATGCACTTTGGATGAGAAAGCTGTGGGTTCCAATCATAATTCTACCTCTTACTAGCTCTAGATCCTTGGTCAGTTCATCGAAAAGCCTCAGTTTTCTCATCTATAAAATGTGGGGTGTGGGAATAATGCTTACCTCAAGGAAGAGTTGTAAGAGTTAAACAAAATATATAAAATTAGAAGCATATGATAGTCAATGAATCAGTTATTACTTTTTTATATAACAGTATATGAGGTAGGCATTATTGTTGCCATTTTACAGAATGGATACTTGAGACTCACAGAGGTTAAACAATTTGTCCACATTCACAGAGCTGGCAAGGGACAAACAGCAGCCTGACTCCAAATCCCGTGCTCTTTCCATTACACCAGACTACTCCACAGTATTGACGATCTAAGTGGATGTAGCTTGATGACACTGATTCTGCAGTGGCTCGGCCCTGAAAACCAGCCCTGAAAAGTAAGCTGGGTAGTTTTGGAAGTGACCCTAAATTTTGGAGCACAGCATATAGCTTGGCGGTGACGAATATCTGTGTCATGGATTGTGGTTTGCCAACATTGAAATACTGCCCGCTGTTTCACTCTGATCCCCGGGTTGACATGTGGAGAAAGGGTAGTAAAACCATCAGGAAAGTGCTGCACAGTTACCTAAAGTCAAGTGGCCAAAAATCAGATCAACAAAAGGAAAAACGTAAGGGCACACTGAATTACAATCAAACTCCACAGCCTCCCACCACTACGTGTGGGAGAATGCACCTTCTAAGAGGCCAGCTTTTCATCCATTTTAAGCGTTGGAGTGGCTTCTTTAGCCAAAGGAAGTGCTGTATTTTGGGCCCAATGTCAGGTCAGTCTGTAAATGTCTGTTGCAGAAGAAGAAAGTGTTTCCTTGTGATCTGATTGGCCCTAACCTTCTGATGCTACCTTTGATTCAGAAGGGCCTGTGGTGATGAATGTTTGGGAGGGAAGAAACCTGGATTTTCGACATGCCGTTTCTGACCCTGGCTTCATGAACCGACATTGACCACATTCATTCTTCTTTTCAGAGTTAAACTCTGTAAGGATGTCCATTTTGTGATCTTTTCCATGTCTCTGGCTGAGGCTCACAGTGTCCATCCCTCTGTGTGAGTCACTTAGATCTGTTCCCTGCCAAGCATCCTACATTTGGCTGCAAGCAGGACCTCGTCAGGCCTTGTGAATGGTTCTGGGTGACATCATCCTACTGGGATGTCATCATAAAGATGGTCCATCAGGGATAGCAGTATCCTTTCCCCACTACCACCATAATGCTTCCTCCTGCCTCCTCATGTTTGCCCTGTCCTTGCCTTCCTTGCAAAACCTGATGCCAGTCACTAGCATTGATAGCCAATGCTTTCTTTTCCCCAGGGATCTCTGCCTTATAAGCTGTGGGGCAGAAAAAGTCAGCTGCTCACCAAGAATCTGGTTCCTTTTCTTTCTGGTACTGAGTTAGTCTACATTCCTCAAATTCCCTTGCTGTTATGTGTGACGATGTGAATGTCTCAGAGTGACATCCATGCTTTTCCCACATTCTGGCTGACTAGGATGGGGAATGACAAGGTGACTTTGGAAGTCATGAGTTAAAGATGGCAGAACCTCCGTCAGCCTGGGTCCCTGACTGGCCTAGAGTATTTCAAGAAAAAGAAAGAAATTTGATGTCTATTTGTTGTAGTCACTCGTATTACCTTAACTAATATAATCTCACCTGTATTGTGGAAGAAAAGTCATGATCCAGTACCAAAGGTAGATGAGGTACCACCAAACAGGTGGGAACACTGAGGCCTGGGATTGTTTTTCCTTCTGCCTTTCCTGCCGTAGAGGTGACTCCCCTCACTACATGGATCCTTGAAGTCTGATGACATTTGAGAGCAATTATATTGATGCTGTTCCCCCAGAGCCTGTTCATTAGGGAGGTGGGCTTTATTTGTGGTAGTTCCTGCCCCAAGGAACCTCTCAGATGGGAAGCTGAGCCCCTGACTAGAGGAGACTGCTGTCCCTGGTACAGGGAATGATGTGGGGCCATTAGGGGAAAGCATCCTAATTTTTATGCCTTCAGTGTTTTTATCATCTTGGTAGTCACCTTTTACTCTGTGCTCAAGCCACAGATGAAGGCTGTCCATATCTGTTAGGGGAGAAATATTTCTCACCAAGGCTCGTAAGTCTGTCCCTTACTAACCTGCTGTCACCAATTAACCATTTGGGGAGGGAGGTCTTCATTTTAATTTTTTCAGAATCAATAGGATGCTCCTCTTACCGGTTCATGGTTGAGAGATTTATGTAAGTCCATAAATTGCCCTGGAGGACAATGAGCCAATGGATCTTGTCTTGGGAAAATGTCACATCTCCTGTCTGTAAAGGTGGGTGTTTTACGATTAGGACACCCATTCTTACATTAGCTACTGTAAATTTCAGGATTTGCACTTCACATATTTCCTTTCTCAGTCCTATGCAAGCTCCTTTTTCAAACTCTGGAATGATATCAAGAAACTGAGATTTGGTGGGATTCAGATTTCTCCTCACACTCTCTGACAGAGGTTAGAGGCTTTCCATCTCTATCCCAGGCAGCGGGAGAGCATCCGTGTGAGGGAAACAAAAAGCCAAAGGCAGCTGTTGGATCAGAATCTGAAAGTCGAACAAATGCCTCAGACTCGAGTAAATCCCCACCAATAAGCACATTCTCTATCACAGCAAAGTTGAGAAATATAATCTAAAACCAGAAGGGAGGCATCAGGCAACTGGGAAGTATCTGAAGATCAGCCCAATCCCCCAGCCATCCGTCTGTGGGCCAAAGGGCACCATATGCACTGTACATTGATTATGATAGTAAAGGGATTACAATTCATCACGGGCATTTTGTATATTACTCAAATCCAACAGATGGGAAATTGGCAGGTCCTATCAAATAGAAAATTCAACACTAACTCAAGTGGGCTGATAAAATCATCATTAATCATTTTATGTTGAATATCCTTCAACCACAAAGCCCATTAATTAAATCAGACACCTCTCAGTTCTCATTCAATGGTCATTCATGGTGTGTGAAGTCTGTGGGATGTTTTACTCCTAAAGTTTGGAGGATATGACTTTAGCTTACAGAGACTGAGGCTTTTGACACTGTACAGCAGCGGTTCTCAACCTGTGGGTCGCGACCCCTTTGGGGGTCGAACGACCCTTTCACAGGGGTCGCCTAAAACCAGCAGAAAACACATATATAATTACATATTGTTTTTGTGACTAATCACTATGCTTTAATTATATTCAATTTGTAACAATGAAATTGGGTGTCACCACAACATGAGGAACTGTATTAAAGGGTCGCGGCATTAGGAAGGTTGAGAAACTCTGCTGTACAGGATTAACGAAACCTATTGAAGTCTGTCCCTAAAGAACATTTAGTCAGGTAACATCTCAAAAGGACAAGTATTTTTCAAAGTGGTGTGGTGTTGGAGAGATCACTGTGCAAGGGCTCGATTCATGTAGCATAATAGATTCGATCATTCCACAAAGACCTACCCATAGAAAAGCATTAAGCAGATGGATGGAAGATCACAATGTCTATACATTAGGTTGGAAGCTTCCGAAAAGGGGATGCCAATATCTGACCCCCACCCATTTGTTGCTGAGCGATGAGGAGAAGACTGAATGTAAATAGGCAGCGTCTAAAAGGTGAATATGGCAGATGAGTGGCAAGTTTCTTCCGAGCAGGGCAGTGCCTGGGAAAGTGGGTAGGATGGTGTAAGGGTGGTGAGCAAGTACCTGAAGATCTGTTGGTGGGATCTCCAAGTGTGTTTTTATAGACCAGACCATATAATATGTGATATGGGTCTGAAATAGTCACTTTGCTTCATGAGCACCCTAGTCTGTCCATGAACTCCAGGGGTGTTTCTGTGGGAACAAGTGGTCTACTCTGGAACATTTGCACTACTCAAGTGGTCCATGGCCTGGGAAAAAGAAAAGACACATACACACACACACACACACACACACAGAGAGGGGGGGGGGGAACCTGCTAATTAGATTATGATTTAATTCCTGTTCCCTGTTATTGCAACCTTGCTGATTCAGAGCCAGTGATTAAAAGGTGTGTGAACACACAACGCTTTTTTGTCACTTAAAGTTTTTTTTTAATTGAAGTAAATTAGAACAATGTTTAGAAATTCTCGAGATGATCATTGGCATCACAAAAATCTGAGTCAGGAACCATCTCTCCAGATACTTACTCTCTCTAAGTAAGGCTCAGGCTTTCCAATGGGTCTGTCTTTCAGTGGACATTTCTGCCCAGAAAAAAAAATCACAATTAAAAAGCACAGTTGAGAGTTATCTTTTCACTTGTACTACAAACTCAGAGGCATCTCTGTGCATCTCTTGGTTGAAGTGGAGATGACCATGGAGGAGTGTCTGACTTGGTTGGGAGAAAAGCAACTTCCCCAGGGAAGAGACTCATTGGCTGGACACACAGGCCACTTTTTACAGCTATGATCCTCAGGCCCCCAGTGCCGGTGACCGGAGCAGGCTCGGAGTGTGCACACAATCACATAAATGGACCTCTCTCATGGGTAGGTTTGTCCTGGACATCATCTCATCATCATCATCATAACCCCTTCTCCACTTCATCATAAATAGTACTCACTATTTATTAAACACCTACTTTATGCCAAGCACTGCACTTTATTATAGTTCACATATAATTGCTAATCCTCTCACAAATCCAAGAGATAATCTTATTTCCATTTTTACCGAGAGGAAAATGAGGCTCAGAAAGGTTATGTGGTTTTTCTCAAAGACACACAGATGGTAAGCAGCTCATGTCAGATTTGGGGCCAGGCCTGTCTGATTCTGCTATCCTGTGCTGGATTCCCTCAGCCCGTTGTCTGTGGGACGTGTCCAAGGCCTAACTATGCACCAGAATATTCAGTCCAGGTAGAATCAGGTTTTCTCATGGAAGATATTTTAGAGCAATTTTGTTGCCATGTATTCAGCTGGACCTGTGCCTTTCTCTCACCCCAAATTGCTTCCTGGAGTAACTTGAGCATTGGGGAGAATAGGAACTAAAAATTATATGCTGTGAGCCTCTCCCAGGAGAAAACATCATGCTGATTTTACACAGGACAAAAGCTCAGGTGTATTTTATAAGGATTTTCGCAATTGGTGACTTCAACCTTTTTGCATTTGGCACTTATTAGGGGCTCTCCAGGGGCCTCCTGCTCCACGGAACCTCTTTTCTCCAAGATATTGCAATCTAGTCAGGAGGCAAAACAGACACACAAAGTAAGCAATTAGAGAACAGGGAAGTGTCAAGTTGTGTGGAGCCACTGCTGGAAGTAAAATACTGTTGTTTGGGAGAGGAAATGCATTCCGTGGTGTGTGTGTGTGTGTGTGTGTGTGTGTGTGTGTGTGTGTGTGTTTGGGGAAGAGGGTTATTAATGGGCTTATTTGAGGACATGCTAATTTAAGGAGATGAGACTTTTTCCAGGCACAGATATCTAGAAAGAGCTGGTAATCCCTAACCAGAGTCTGGTGCGTGGTCACGACTAGAGAAGGAGGTTTCCAAGTTCTGTCTAGGGATGGTATGAAGGACACAAAATGAATATATTCTAGAAGGTTTAAATTTAGAAAGAAACAGGAGAGGATTAGGAATACCTGTAGTCAGAGGGCCAGGAGGAGAAAGAGCCGTATTATAGAAGCCAAAGGTGTGTTCTTTGGAGAGCGAAGTCTGTGATGTCACCAGCCACAGAGCAGGTGAGCAAGGTGTGTGTGGAGAAAAGGCAAGTGGGACTCTCTAGTTTGGGGCCTGGATACAGTTCCATAATTCTGAGTTCTCATAGGCAACTGGGCGGGCCCCTGGGCAATCTTGTAATTTCATAGCCTCAGCTTACCCACCTTAACAACCTAGACCAGGGGTGGGCAAACTTTTTGACTCGAGGGCCACAATGAGTTCTTAAACTGTACCGGAGGGCCGGAACAAAAGCATGGATGGAGTGTTTGTGTGAACTAATATAAATTCAAAGTAAACAGCATTACATAAAAGGGTACGGTCTTTTTTTTTTTAGTTTTATTCATTTCAAATGGGCCGGATCTGGCCCGCAGGCCGTAGTTTGCCCACGGCTGACCTAGACAGACCCTACCTGGGAGCCAGAGAACTCTAAAGTAATTCATTTGTACAGATCTCAAGGTGTGCCCTAGCAGCTAGGGCCTAGCCGGTTTGGCTCAGTGGATAGAGTGTTGGCCTGCGGACTGAATTAAATCACGCCCCGGGTTTGATTCCAGCCAAGGGCACATGCCCCGGTTGCGGGCTTGATCCCCAATGGGAGGCATGCAGGAGGCAGCCAATCAGTGATTCTCTTTCATCATTGATGTTTCTATCTCCCTCTCCCTTCCTCTCTGAAATCAATAAAAATATATTTTTTAAAAATGATGTAAGGCAGTGGTTCTCAACCTGTGGGCCTCGACCCCTTTGGGGATCGAACGACCCTTTCACAGGGGTCGCCTAAGACCATCGGAAAACACATATATAATTACATGTTGTTTTTGTGATTAATCACTATGCTTTAATTATGTTCAATTTGTAACAATGAAAATACATCCTGCATATCAGATATTTACATTACGATTCATAACAGTAGCAAAATTACAGCTATGAAGTAGCAACGAAAATAATTTTATGGTTGGGGGTCACCACAACATGAGGAACTGTATTAAAGGGTCACGGCATTAGGAAGGTTGAGAACCACTGATGTAAGACATTGAATGAAACGAGCAAGTCTACTTATAAATGAGTCTATACTTTATATTTCAATGTGCTATGCATGAGCCTGCATCCACACCCCGATTCCCAGCCCCAGGATAAAATCATTTTTTGGCAAGAGAGAGAGAGAGAGAGAGAGAGATTTTGAGAAGTTGAAATGTGCACAGGTAGTCTGGGGAACACAAGGTTGCTCAGAGGGGACCTACGCAGTCGCTGCCAGCTTCAGAGGCTGGTCTTCCTCATGGGCAAGTGCAGGGTCAATCTGCAAAGTCACATAACCCTTCAGAAAAATCATGTGTCACCTGAAAGCACTCTTTAGCAATATCTATCATCATTTTGTAAGAGCCTAAATATTAATGATTAATGTACTGGAAATAAGTAAGAGTTTATGATCCAAATACATATATTTTTTAATTTTGTGAAATTATAATTCACTCTGAAAAATAAAAGGGCATTAGGATGTGCTGCCGGCAAAGGATTTGCCAAAAGCTAATGAATTAGAGACTAAAAATGTTTTATCCAAATTGTTTCTTACTTAGCTATGCTTTGAGACAGTAGAACAAGGAGGATACACCCGTAGGCCAGATGTGGCCCAGAGAGGTTGATGAGTCTTTCAAAGTAACACAGCCACAGTTGGGCTGAGGATCCAACCCATCCCACCCTCCTCAAACTCTGGTATACAAACCACCTTAATTACAGTCCTGACAAACATACCTCATCCCGTGCCTGATCCCTTAACAAATATTTGCTTATATAATGAATGAGAGCCCCAGACTGAAATGACCCAACTGTGGAAATAAATACAAAACAGCTGTCAGAGCTGCTGGCATAAATTCCAGTGGGTGATCCATCTTCAGGGTATGTCCTCAAAGCTGTGGGGAAGGGGTGTTTTGGAAGTGTACATGTAAAACACGCGCATTTTAGCATATTTTCCTCTCTGACCGCCAGAGAAGAACAAGAAAAGCCAAGTTGTAGATTTAACTCATGAAAACACGGTCAGTTTCAGCAAAGACCTGGAATGGGGTCCTGGTTAGGCGCTGGGCCGGTGCCCTGACGAGCGTACACTGGGTGCGGCCCCTACAGGTGAGCTTTGCCCTGACCCAGAGCACACGGCGGGCATCACATGGTTGCTCTGAGAACTCCTCTACTCGCAAGGACAGGACTGTATCTTACAGATTTCTACCACTAATGATAGCAACTTGCTTAATATCTCTGCTGCCCCCATTTCTTTATTTGAAAATTATACCCTTCAACATTTTTTATGAAGAATTGTTAAGTTTCAGTAAAAGAGCCAGCAAGCATTTACTAACTGGCACCTGTGCGAGATACAGAAGAAAAAACCATGAATCTTACCCTTCAGGGATGTGTCATTTATTTGGGAAGATGAAATGTACACACACATAAAATACACTTAGCAGATAACGGTTGGAACAATTGGATCAAAAACTAGGCTTTTTGGTTCTGCTGTAAATGTAATGGGAATTCAGAACATGGCAGGACTAGCTAACAATGACTGGGTTTTCATAATTTGTGAAGCTTCATGCTCAGTGAACTCCCCAAGGCAGCCTGCGAGGCAGGTGCCTTTTATCGAGGGGCCGATGGGATCTCCAGGTTAAGTGACTGGGAAACAGCAGAGCCAGAATTTCAACCCACGGCCTTCAGGACTCCATGCTCTTAACCACTGCACACTACTGGGTTTTCATTCGGGGATCCAGGATTCAATTATCCCACATTTGCCCTCCTCACTCCCCGACCGTTTGATTCCTGGATTAGGGTCAGAAATATTTTCCTCCCTGTGTGATCTGTCCCTGGCAGAAGGCAGTGGCAGGTTGAGAGTGGCTTAAAGAAACCTCAAGATTCAGAGCTGTGGTCTCGCCACCTCTCTTTTCAAAGCGGAAATGAAGCATCAGATGATGTTTATCGGGGACTGGGATGAGACAGCTTTTATAGGTGAGTGGATTTCTGCACCCCGATGAATCTGTGCTTCATTACCCGTGCAGAGAAGTACAGGATGGTTTGGAAGCAAAGGGGGAAAAAGAGAACACGGTAACCTAATTGGTCACTGCCATGAATCTATACTCAGGGGACAGATAGCACGACCAGAGGTAATAGCTTACACACGTATTCTTGAGCCGTGCAATAGATGGAAAAGGGTCCCAGATGGATTGGGCAGGGGCTTAGTTCCGGGATTATGATGAGACAGTGGGTAATTATTGAGTGGCAGGGCCTCAGCCCTGATTAGTATCTGCAAGCTTGTTCCCCTCCTTCAGAGGAAAGCATTGATGAAGATAAACCATGCTGCTCCCTGTCCTTCCTGCAGCACAAAACAACACACTTCAATCTAACAGGATCAGGTCTCCACTTTGATCACAATCTGTTACCTCGATGTCTTTGCAAATTAATCAGTCCTGCTTGTTTAGCCCCAGTGCTGCTAAATTAATAAATGTACCAGGAGCAACAGAACACATAATTAAATTCTACACTTTAATCTCCACGTAATAATTTTGACCTTAGTCTGGGTCTTCCGTTCCAGCCAGCAGAATGCAGAGCAAGCACCTTTGCTGGGTGGTTCACACTAGTTACCTACAGGTGGGCTGCATGGCTCCGAGAGCCAGAAATCCTGATGTAAAAATGCAAACAAAACACATTTTTCAAAAAGCATGTGCTGGACGGGCTTCAAGGCAAAAAAGGCAGGTGAACTAAGCAGCTGGGATTTGGGGCTGTCTTTACAACAGAAAGCACCCTTTGGCAGAATTACAAAAACTTCCTTGTTTCAAAAACAAAGAATATACGTTTGTCAAACTCAATGCCCTAGGACAGTGGTTCTCAACCTTCTGGCCCTTTAAATACAGTTCCTCATGTTGTGACCCAACCATAAAATTATTTTCGTTGCTACTTCATAACTGTAATGTTGCTACGGTTATGAATCGTAATGTAAATATCTGATGTGCAGGATGGTCTTAGGCGACCCCTGTGAAAGGGTCGTTCGACCGCCAAAGGGGTCGCGACCCACAGGTTGAGAACCGCTTCCCTAGGAGATGGAAACACAGCACCCAGCTAACAGGCTGGGAGCTCTTCGGGAGAGAACTTGGAACCTACATGTGGGCTCTTTCATCATGGCCTGCGGTAATGTTTGCTTTGCTTGAAGGTCATCCAGCTGATAACCTGGTTTACGGGGTTTGGCTGGGAGGCAGATGTGAAGCTGGTACAACACCCTGGGCCTGAGTTTTCCTCTGGGTCTTAAAAGTTTTTTGTAGATTTTTCAATGGGCACCTATTACGAATGACGAAAATGTTTTTTGTTTCTTTTATGAAGATTCATGATACTTTTTAAAAGGATATGTTTTTATTGATTTCAGAGAGGAAGGGAGAGGGAGAGAGAGATAGAAACATCAATGAGAGAGAGAATCGTCGATTGGCTGCCTCCTGCCTCCTGTATGCCCCACACGTGTGCCCTGACCAGGAATCGAACCCTGACCTCCTGGTTCCTAGGTTGACGCTCAACCACTGAGCAACACCAGTCGGGCTCATGTATACTTTTAAAAGCTGATCCTTTTAGCGTTAGTAGAACATGTGCAGAGAAAATGGTTTGATACTCAGCGGAGGGGAATTGTTGCATTTGCTTTGGGGTCAAGGTCTTGGGTGGCATTTTGCTGTCTTTAGTTAAAGTTCATTGTGCTGCACCATTTCCTTGATGTCCAGAGGCAGTGGAACTAGGGTGAGACCGTGTCAGTTGTAAGAATGCTGAGCTGGGAGCCGGGAAATGCGGGTTCATGATGGAATTCTGCTACCATCTGATGACCTGGGCAGGGCACTTGACCTCTGTGGGTCTCAGTTTTCTCATCTGAAAAATAAGGGGGTTGGACGAGATAATCTCCAACAGACCAAAATTCTGTGATTCCACTCACACTGAGTCAAATGGGAATTAAGGCAATTATGGGGATAATACAAACCAAAGGGACACTCCCCGCCCCCTCTCCATGATTGAGGTATTTCAGGCAAAACTGGTTGTTGAATTTAGTTTTTAACTTGAATTATATAGATAATTGCCTTAGTTCTGCCACTTAATTGTGTGTCTGTCAGCATAGGCTTGATGGTTCTACCAGATAACCGATGATTAAAGTATTTGGTTAAATATTCAGCAGTGTGGAATTTTCATTCAGCTCTCCTAAAAAAGGGGGTAAGGCGCTGGGGGGCTGGGGTGGTGGTGTGGGTAGAGGAGGGGTTATGCATAATTTGAAAGTGTGTAATATTTGGGTCACTAGTGTTTTACCTAAAGTGAATTGATTTTATTTAAAAAAATAAGTTGGTCTTGCCATGAAAGATTGCCAACATAAATTAAACATGAGGAATGCAGCTGTGCAGTAAGATGTTAAAATACAGATGGTTTCTGGAAAAAAAAAATGAGGAAGGCTTAAAGGAAAGGTTTTAACCTGAAATTAATTCAAATATTATTTTCTTAAATGCTCTTTCATGTATTTGTGTAAATACACCATCTATTTTTATAAGAATGACTTTATTTTGGCACTCTGATTTATGGATTAGAAATGTCTGATGGAGGGAGGAAGGACTAGTTTATATACCTGACATCTTCTAAAAAAAGGTTGACAGATTAAAACAATTAGCTTCATTTTTGTAATAAAATAACTCATTGCTGCTGACACAAAACGATTCCTACTGTGGTTTGCCTTTAAGTCTTTTCCAAAAGCACCATCAATATTATTTAATACGTGGAATTCCCTGAGGGCAATCTATTAAAGTGTCCGTATGTCACCCATGTGAATAACAAATGAATTAATTATGACTGGTGCAATTACAAGGAATAGTTAATGAAGCCATAATGACCAGACTCTGGTGGTTCATTTTCAAAGCACAGCGAGAGGGAAATGTGGCAAAAGGTCCCCAAAGGAAACAATAAGCTTTGTGTACTCACCTTGGAGTCGGGCCTTTGAGTGTGCCGTGAAACAGGGCTTGTTTGAATGGAAAGTACTTACCATTCAAATCCAGCTCTTCCTCCGTGGGTTCAGACGGCCTAGCAGCGGCCCGACCCCACCAGCAGCCCCAGTCACTCAATTCCAGTTGACCAGGGCCCCCAGCAACTGCAGTGTCTTTCTTTGAGGACATACCAAGAGGGAAGGATGGTGGGGGAAATTTCAAAAACGATATAGTGTTGATTGAATCTATTCATTTACACTTCACCTTTCCTAGGAGTAATTTAGGGACGTTTACAAAAATACATGGGATGCAGCAAGATACATTAAAAACAGGTGAGTAACATGAAGTAAAGAAAGTAAATGGAATCAGGAGGGAGGAGGTTGGTGGACAAACTGCAGGCCTTACACAGCCTCTCGTTTCCTTAATTGGGGTCAGTTTTCTCATCTGAAAAATGAGGGGGTTGACTAGTCAGTGGTCGGCAAACTGCGGCTCGGCAAACCATGGCTCACGAGCCACATGTGGCTCTTTGGCCCCTTGAGTGTGGCTCTTCCACAAAATACCGACTTCTGCGCATGGGCCACGAAGTTTCAATCGCACTGTACATGCGCTCCCGACGTGGTATTTTGTGGAAGAGCCACACTCAAGGGGCCAAAGAGCTGCATGTGGCTCGCGAGCGGCAGTTTGCTGACCACGGGACTAGGTCATCTCCAGGAGACTGAAATTCTGTGTGGTTGCGATTTATTTACATTTCTTAGTTCTGAAAAGCTGTTTTAACCGGGGAAAGCAGTGCCGACTTCATTCTCTGGTGTCCGGGTTGGAAAGGGAAAGACCGTTGGTTATGTTATTGAAGGAGAAAAGCAAACCAGTGACTTGGGAGAAATGCTGGTCCTCCTCGTGCTGAGACCAGAGAGCATGTTCCGTGTAAATAACACGATGGCAAGATTACAACCTGGTAACCGGCTATTTGCCTAAAAATCCACCTTCTTAAAAAAAAAAATACCCGCTCACAAATCAGGCTATTTAAAGACATGTTTTTTAAATTCATGGATGCAAAACCATATTGCCATGTTATTAGTATTTAAGAGGCCTATTTGTGAATTTTAAAACTATCAGGCCAGGGAGCTTGAGTCCTTACAGCAATGCGGAAACTCCTGGCCAGACCCATCGGGTGCTGGCGCCAAGCCCCTCTTCCTGAGGCCGTGTTCTTCCTGTAGGAGCAAGGACTGGACAACAGTCAAGATGGGGAAACCGGTGATAGTGCGTTAGCCAAGCAGAAACCCAGAGGATCAGGTTCCAATGCCACCCTCACTTCGCCTCCATGAATGTGTTTATTCACCTCTGTGGATGGGAATTAGCTATTATCTGTCAAAATAACAACTAACAGGATCCAAAATACACAGAGGACTAAGTAAGTACTACATAGGTATTTTGATAGTGGTTTATCTATATGACCTAGCCTTTTTTTTTTTTTTTTTTAGTTTTAAATCCATGTCAAGCTGTCCATCTCTGATTGGCTCACCATTTTTGAATGTCAAGGGCATTCTAATAGGAGGCTCTCTTCCAACCCATTTGTGAGCACTGCCTCAAGGGAGAAGGTTCTTATGCATTTTGTCTAATACAAATGACCTACTGTGTCATTTGATTCAGTGCCATGTATGTAATAATAAACCCTCTAAAGACCCTCTCCTTGTGAAACTTGTAAGGTAGTAGATGTCATACAAGTAAACAGACATTCATATATGAATGTAGCATGTTCTATATCACGGTTGTCAAGGGACTGGGAAGCCCAAAGGAAAGGCACCACACTGAGTCATGTCTGGGCTGAGTGGAGTGTTCAGAGAGGGCTTCCTGAGGGAAGTTGACTTTTAAGCTGTGATCTAAAGAGTGAGGGAAAGGCAAAAAGGCATGCCTGGAAAATGAGTGTTCCAGGTACAGGGAACAGCAATGGCAAAATCCTGGAGTTTATATCATGATGATAGCTCACATGTGTCGAGTGCTTACCTTTTGCATGGCACAATACTGAGCATTATATCCATAGCGCGCTGTATTAGAAATGTATTTCTGATTCCAGGCACCTTAAATTCATCTCTATGTCCATCTTGTTTTTATTTCTTTTAAAGAATTCAGAAATTAGACAGAATGTTGTTTTATTGAGAGGTGTCACAATCAGTTTTAAACACCTACGTCAAGCCTGTATCTGAACCCACTTTAGAAATGCAAGACAGTATCTCTTTGCTTTAAAATCATAAAAATTGTGAATAACATGCATTATAGCAAGCAGACTAAGAAAATCTTGGTGCCTGGAGTGAAAACATTTAGAATGTACAAATGGCAATTTAAGACACGCTATTTATTTATTTACTTATGCATTAGCCTATATAATAAAAGGCTAATATGCAAATCGACCAAACGGTGGAACGACTGGTTGCTATGACAAGCACTGACCACCAGGGGGCAGGCACTTAATGCAGGAACTGCCCCTGGTGGTCAGTGCACTCCCACAGCGGGAGCTTGCTCAGCCAGGAGTTGGGCTCACAGCTGGCGAGTGCAGTGGTGGTGGCGGGAGCCTCTCCCGCCTCCGCAGCAGCACTAAGGATGTCCGACTGCAGGCTTAGGCCTGCTCCCTGGGCCTAAGCCATCAGTCAGACATCCCCCAAGGGCTCCCAGACTGCAAGAGGACACAGGCTGGGTTGAGGGACCACCCCCACCCACACACACGAATTTCACACACCAGGCCTCTAGTTTAGAATAATAAGCTAATTGTACAGAATGCAAAACTCAAAAGGTATCACAAAGGTATGTAGAGAAATATCTCATCTCCACTTGTTCCCCAGCCACCCAGTTCCCTCACCAAAGGCAAACAATGTTAACTGTTGTTTGCTTATCACACTGGAGACATTTTATATGTAGATTCCAACTATTTGTATGTGCTTGTGCAATCTATTACACCATTTAAAAAGCTGGCAAGTCAGTTCATAGTGGTACCTAAAAAGCTTCCTTATTTTTTATGGCTGTCCTAATAATTCCTGTAACCACTCTCCCATTGACCTACAGAAATGATTCTGTACACGAACGAGTAAGTCTGTAGGAAAAATTTCTAGAAATGGAATTGCTGGGTCAAAGTCTAAGTCCATTTGTAAACTTGATAGATAGCCCCAAATTGCTTTCCACAGAGGTGGCACTGATATAAATGCCCCCAGCAGTCTATGGCTATGCCTGCTTCTCCACTGTCTTGCCAACACAGCCCCATCCATTTCTTAATCTGTGCTAATCTGATGGGTGAAAGCACAAAGTTGAGCCAGAGATGCCAAATTACACTGGTTTTACCCTCTGGTGTCTCTTGTGATGCGAAGCAGATAGTCAGGAATGACTAATTGCACTCTTTGAGGGATTACTGGGGGAATGACATAGGCACGCTAACATGGTTTGAATCGTCGTGCCTTAAAAAAGAGAAAAAAGTCAAAGGCAAAGGTCATCGTTCACTGAAGGAAATATACAAATCAACAGCAGAGAAAGTAATGCAGAAGGTGAGGCCTCGAGTTGTCAAAATGATGTTTCCTTGACTTGCTACTTATCATTTCCTAGATGGTGGGGAAGGCCCTTCACAGTGTGGAGATTGCATCAGGAGAGCTCTGAGAATTAGCTGCCAGGCTGCCACCCTTAGACACATCTTTGACAAATTCCTGCTTGGAGGATCCTGGGAAAAGACCTCACTTTCCTTCAAAAGGGTCTCAGGATCACTTTAAAGTCGGCATTAAATCCCAATTGCTCCTAATTAGGCCTCTGTTTTGTTAATTGCTCTGGGAACTCCCTGGGAGAGCGTGGCAAGCCCCTGCCTGCGGTGGTTTGGCTCTAAGTGTGTGCGATGGCCCGTTGAGAGCAGGACCCTCCTAGCTCCAAGAGGCCTGGCTCAGGGCAGAGGCGGGGAGCCAGCTGGGCCCGGGGTCAATAACCGTAAGAGCAGCATGCCCTGCTGCCTCCTTCCTTAAGCAGGAATCTGGAAAAAATTGCCTTTTAAAAATAGCTTTGGAGAAGATTCTTTTGCAAAACCTGCATTCGTTTTTTTGGGCTTTTGCACAAGTGTCTGAAAGGACACAATATCCTCAACCCTTTAACAAAAAGCCTAAATATGAGCTTTCCCACCCCCCTTTTCATCTCGACTGCCATTTGATTGCTAGCAAAGCCACTGCTCTGTAATTGTTGAAGTAAAATCAAATAGTAACTTAGTGGCACATTAGAGTTCCCAGGCATTGTCATATACATTAATATATGTTTATTATAAATGAACACATTTGCTCCTGCTTCTGGTGGGCAGAGCTGGATTGCTATTAGTTCCATCCTACCCTGGAGGACCCTGGAGCTCAGAGAGATTAGGGGACTTGCCCAAGGGATACACAGAAAGTCAGAGCTACAATTGAAACCCATTTTATCATGCTAGTTTCTTAATACTACTCTGAATGACTCATCAAATCTCACTCATTTAAAATATATTCACCAATAACCTAGCAAATATTGATTGAACATCTATGTGTCAGCACCAGCCAAGATTCTGATGGTACAACGTTAAACAAAACACACAAAATCCCTGCTGTCATGGACCTTGCATTCTAATGGGTCAGAGGAACAATCCTATCTAATAAAGAGGGAATATGCTAATTGACTGTCACACCCTCACAAAGATGGCAGTGCCCACAGCTACAAGGTGGTGGCACCCAGTCCCTACAGCCCCGCAGGGGAAGGCAGTTGGGAATGATCATGCCAGCAGGGGAGCCATTAGGTGTCAATCAGCCTGGCAGGGGAGTGGTTAGGGGGCTATCAGGCTGGCAGGCAGAGTGGTTAGGGGCAATCAGGCAGGCAGGCAGGTGAGTGGTTAGGAGCCAGCAGTCCCGGATTGTGAGAGGGATGTCTGACTGCTGGTTTAGGCCCGATCCCACAGGTCCCAGATTGGAGAGGGTGCAGGCTGGGCTGAGGCACACCCCCCCCCCCCGCCCCCGGGGACAAATTTTGTGCACTGGGCCTCTAGTAAACAAATAAAATACATATGTCAGATGGTGATTTATCATGCAATTTGAACTTTCCAAACCCTTTCCCTTTTGAGCATGTTCTTTATAATTACTCTGGACAACGGGTATAAAGTAGGACTTTCCTGAGCAAAAGTGGACATCTGGTCACCCTAGACATGAAGAAAAATAAAGCTAATAATGTCGTGGAGTATGGTGACAATAAGCAAAACCAGGGGACCTAGATTCCTTTATATATAGTTTTATTAAAGTCAGAGAGGAAGGGAGAGGGAGAGACAGATAGAAACATCAATGATGAGAATCATTGATCGGCTGCCTCCTGCATGCCCCCTACTGGGGATCGAGTGCCCTGACTGGGATCAAACCGTGACCTCTTGGTTCATAGATCAACACTCAACCACTGAGCCACACCAGCAGGGTGGGGACCTGGATTCTTCATCTACATTGTCCTTGGAATACCCACATTACCTTTGCTTGGTCACTTTAGTTTCTGTGGGCCATTTTTCTCCAACCTTGAGATAGTTATCAGCAAATCATTGGGAAAATTCAAGATTCCTATCTGCAAAGCACATTGTCTCACAGAGGAATTATTCATAGCCTAGGAACCTGGATTTCACTCCTGTCTCTTCTAGAAAGTAGCTATGTGTCCTTGGGGAGTTTATCCTTGTGGCTTCGTTTCATTCTCTTCACACTTCACCCCTTCATTCAACATTAACTGAGCAACTACTACATGCTCCCAACAGGAATATGCTTCCTCATTTTTGTAGGATGGGAATAATAGCACCTCCCCTACCTGCTTTGTCCATTTACTGGGGGTAAAAACCACAGCTCTTAATGCTGAAGGATCACATAAGATATTTGATCCAGCGTGGGCTTTTGGGGAGGGCAGGAAGTGGGTAGGTAAGATGGGGAGAAGTTAAAATAGTATTTCTTACATTTTAGAAATGAGGTCAAAGGCCCAGGAGCGAGAGAGGGCACATACCTCTGGGTGGCAGTGCTAAGCTTCGCCCGCTATTCCAAAACCAGGTGCAGTTGGAGGAATGCTTTCATAAATGAATAGCATCTTGACTTAAATGAAGCCATTGTATTACTCCTTTCTCCCAGAGCTTAGGGTTGCCTTTCCCTTTCCAGGTTGGAAAAGACTAATATAGTCACCAATCTTAAGTGTAAAAATCTCTAAGGGCTGGGGAAGATGTTTTGTCTCCCTACTGGCTGCCTCCTTTTTTAAAACATGAAAACCACCAAGTTCCCTCTTCCGGTATATCGTCACTAAATCCCAAAGGCACCTGGGTCACCACACAATAAGTGCAAAGGCAGAAAGGCATTTGCACAGCAGGAAAGGGCTCCATGCAAACGAACTGGGACTGGAAGGTGAGTCCTCCAGTGTGTACATGGTCTGCTCTCCAGGTCGAGGCCAAGCTTGCTGACCCAGCCTTCCCCTGAGGTCCTGTTTGCCCAACAGGTTGATATTTTTCTCAGTTCTTGGGAGGTGATAATGTGTTCCACATATGAAATTCATAGCATTTGTGTTTGGCCTCCTTTGCCATTCGAAGGGTTGTGAGGGGCACCATTTTAAAATTAATTTGCTGGGTGTTCTGTCTATCTGTTCGGAACAGGAGGAAGCCAGCCTGGTCCGAGTATTTATCAGACACATGCCGCCCATCTGCCAGAGCTAGGTCGAGGAGGATTTGCTGTTAATCCTTCAGACCCATCTGTAGGGGTTTCAAAATGCTGACTAGGAAGCTAGACAAGATGAGGTTTATTTAATTAGAAAAACGGCTCTGGAGGTTACTGGAAAGCACACTGAAGAAGGAAGGGCTTGGAGTGCATCGCTCCTGCAGGGGTGGGCGTGGGCTCAGCCCGGTGGGGAGAGAGCCGAGATGGTTTTGTGTTGGGCTGGGGGTGCTTTGTTTTGATGTTAAAGTTATGTGGTCTGGACAGGGCAGCCAGCTTCCTCTCCAGTCATGCACGAGGCACACCGGCCTCAGCTTGGACCATTCCGCAGGAAGTTCCTAGGTGGGATGTGATGCTGAGCCAAAGAAGACCAGCATTTGTTCTGCAGGTTTGGGTGCGGACTGCAAATGACCAAAGAGCTTGATGAGGCCAGGGCAGGGCTAGGCGAGCAGCTGAATTCCTGGCACTTATGCTCACCGGCGAGAGGCTGAGAGCAGCTTGGGGCCAACACTGTTACCTACGCTTTAGCCCTCAAAATTCGCTGGGAGATGCTTGTAACTGGGGCTTATTACCATTTGAGATACATTTTTGAGGAAAGGGAAACAACAAAATTGCATTTAAATTTCCCCCAATGGAAAAAATGACATCCGTTCAAAACAAAATAAGCAGCAATCGCACATTTTCTTTTTAGTATGAAAATATTATTAGCATAATTGGTTTCTGCAGGGCTGCCATTTGGGACAACCGGGCAGGGGAAATTGTGTGCCTTCCCCCAGCTTCTGATTGTTATTTCACGGCAATAGAAAGCATGACAATTTTCATTGAAGTGGGTCGAGATAAACGGTCCCCTCTCTGCCTGGGGCTTTTGGAAATGGTGTCCCTGTTGCTACCCAGATTCCTGGACACCAGTTTCCCAAGGATTACTTTTTGGAGGCTGCGATTTTTTTTAGGGTTATCATTCAGGGACCAGGGACCTCAAGCTCACCTGGGAGTAGGTGTCCAATCAAAGCAATTGTTTCCTGGAAAGAACAAAAACATGTACAGGGTGGGGAACAGGAGGTTTACAGTTGTTTGTATGGAAAATAATACATTAATTAGTAATAATACAAGAATAAACTCTGTTTTGCATACTCATACCTATAAACCTACTTTTGCTCCACCCTGATTGTCCTCCGAAGGGAGCAGGGAGCTCTGGCCTGCTCTCCACGTGTGTCTGCTTCTTTCCCAGGGTGGGGGATGCAAGGTTGTCCCAGCAGAGTCGCCCCAGGGCAGTCAATCTTTCCATTTCACCTTCTGCCTTAGAATTTCCCAGAAATCCTTTCTTCTTCCCCTCTGGAAACTATGGCAGATAAGGGATGCCAGGAATCCTGGGAAGGTTAGGAGTCAAAGTCCCCTCAGCTGTCCAAACTCAATAACATCAAGATGTCCAGATTCTGGCCCAGCCAGTGTGGCTCAGTAGTTGAGTGTCGACCCATGAACCGGAAGGTCGCAGTTAGATTCCTGGTCAGGGCACATACCTGGGTTGCAGGCTCAATCCCCAGTAGGGAGCGTGCAGAAGGCAGTCAAGCAATTATTTTCTATGCCTCTCTCTCTCTCCCTTCCTCTCTCTGAAATTAATAAAAACATTAAAAGAAAGATGTCCAGAGCCTGACTGAGAGGAAAGAGGAGCCGAGCAGCACTCACTGGAGGGGGAGTTTCCGAGAGCGCATTCCTCTGTAAGCAGAGCTATCCCAGGCGCACCGCACCCAAGCATCTCTGTGTTTTGAGAGGGTGGACTGAACTGTCATTTCAGTGGAAAAACAGCCAGTCCAGTTTTCAGGGTCATATAGAACCCATGGCCATTTCATTGCTTGCATGTCCCACCATGCAACTGGTTCCACTGGAATGTTAAAATAAGTAAGTAAGTAAGTAAGTAAATAAATAAATAAAGGCAGCAAAATCCAAAGATGACTCTGATTATTGAAAATAAAATGTAATTATGCTGCAAAAGAGAAACTCCTTCGTGTCAGCCTTCTGCTTTTGCTATTGAAATATACTTCATTTCTTTTCAGATGCATAAGAAGGGATCTTATATTGGTGAATAAAAATAAAAAAGAATATTTCATCCCTAGCTGTTGATGACTTGTTTTATCTTTTAAGTAAGAGCTCCAAGTGCCTTTGAACAGCTGATTTCAGGAAATGTAATATTCAGCATCAGGTGACTGCATGTTGGAAACATGATGGCTTAAACTTAATTTTTTAGATTATCATCTAAAATTATCTGTCTTCTTTCATACAAGTTGAATACAGCAACTTGAGTGTGTGAAATATTTAGTATGGGCAATCCCTTGCAGAAGTAAAGACCTTGGAAGATGGATTATACCTTTTTTTTTCAACCAGAAATTTTCTTCTGCATAGATTTTTTATTGAATACTGGGCAATTCTATGCATTTCTGTTTTCTGGAGTCATTTCAAAATTTCCCTACCGTTGTAATTGGGTTGAAGATGTCACCAGTAAGCTGAGAAATATCAACTCAGGCCCTTCACTTGGGGCTGGCTTTAAAGATGATTAAGGAATGATCTTTTTTAACGTGTCAAATGAATCATGAGCCTCGCAAGCTCACAAAAATCACCTGAGCTGACTTCTCTTTTTGTTCCCAGATCTGCAAGGCTTTACGCTGAGCTCTCTTTACCTTGTGAAAACCTGGAGCTTAAGGCCAACACATTCTAACGCGCCTGGAGAAAGTGTGGTTTTCAAACCAGGGCTACCAGAAGGGTGGCTTTCCCCTCTCCCCCAGACTCGAGGGGTCTTGTCTCACTGCAGGGGGCGTCTGGCTCTCAGTGGGTATGGATTGGCAGGAGGGCTCCTCTTGGCATCATTTCCCTCAAATACTAATTAGTGAGCTTGGTGGGTGCCCTGAGATTGGATTTGACCTGGAGGGCTCTTAACCTGAACCCACCAGGCTTCAGAAGGCCCCAGACCCCTAGAAATGTTAACACTTGTGTGTGTTTTTCAAGAGAAGGATTGCAGTTTTTACCAGATTCCCACAGTATTCCCCCCAAATTGAAACAATGACTTTTAAAGCAAGAGTGATGCTTACACCTTCCCCTTATGCAAAAGAACATGAGAAAACCAGGTGTGGCCTTCCCGGCAGAGGCAGCAAGACCTTGTTTTATCTTCCAGGCCCTTATCATTCATTGCCTGTATTCCCATATTTGCTTCTAAACACATTCTTTGTCTTCACTGTCTTGTCTCTCAAGAACCTTTCACAAAGGTAGTATCTTTGTATTTCCTGCCCTTGCTTAATTTTTGTGTTGCTGTTGATAACACTCAAACCTTTTGTTAACGAGTCATTCATTCATTCATTCGTCTAGAGTTCCCATTCGTCCTTTCTAGAGCTCTGGAATCGGGCTGTTTATGTGCGCATTTAGATCTGCCCGTTACTGGCAGTATGCCTTTGAGAAACTTAACTTTCCTAAACCTCTTCTGAAAACCGAGATGATAATTGTACTTACCTCATAGATTTATGGTGAGAATTATGAGCACACATGCAAAGAACTTAGTTCAGTGCTGAGAATATTGTACATTATCAGTAAATGGTTAAAAATATGTACTCATCCTGCTGGGGAGCACAAGAGACTTGGTTGGAAAGTTGTAAGGGGGAACATTCTGATAAAAGGGAAGTGTGTGGAAGGCCACCTATTGGGAGACTTACGGGTGTCGAAGGCGGCGCCCCTAATTATTCCTTGACCTTTCCAAACAAGTCTGTGTATGTGCAGACCCCCAGGTGTTTACTGGAATCCTTGTGCTTAGTCCCTGGATGCCTTGCCTAGAGGACAATGCAAACACACGTGTCCTCTCAAGATTACTCACCCTACTGATTGTATCTAAAGATAAAAATTCCAATAAAGGCCTAACGAGGCAGGCAATAGAGGCTGCCCTGGCCACTAGAGCCCGGGGCCCCTTAGCCCTCTCTTGCATAGTCAAACTGTGAGTAATCTCTTCATCCGTTGTTCAGGAGCTGCTGGTCAGCCCCGGAATCCTCCCACAATATTTAAGGACCCATTGGTGCCAGGCACTGTGCTAGTTAAAATCAATGCTGACAGAGTAACAGGCCGAGTGCTTTGTTCTCCTGGGGCTCATGGTCTTCCCAGTAATTACCTGGTGTTCTTGGCAGGACAATAGAAAGACCATTTGCAGCATTTAATCAACACCTCTTTGCCTCTGCCCTGGTCACTCCTACCAATAACAATAGTCTAACAGCCACAAAAATGGCAGCAAATACATATGCAGGGTGTTCCCAAAAAATGTATACCTACTTTAATAGCTGATAGCTCAATTTTGAAAATAAAATGTATTTTAATAAACACTGCCTTTGTAATTATTCAAAGGGTGTGTATACATTTTGTTGGGACACCCTATATAGTATTACTACATGCCAAGTACCAATCTAAGTACTTTCCACATGTGGACTGGTTCAGTCTTCACAAAGTCCCTTTGAGGTAGCTTTTCTCTTCATTTTATGGGTGAGGAAATTGAGACACAGAGAGGGAAAGTAACTTGTCCAAGATCACACAGCAATGAGGCTCTAGAGATGGTGCCCAGGCTGCAACATTCTGACTAAGAATAATACTGAATAATGAATCAGAATGTGACCCTCTCCCCTTTCAGTCCTGCCTCCTTTAAAACCTGTCTCAAAACTCTCTTCTCCCGCAAAGCCTTACCTGACACCATTTGTACCATGATTTTGTAACTGCTGATCCCTTCATTATTCTTTGTACAGCCCTGATTTATCCCCTCAATATGTTGTTTGCAAGTACTCAACTCAAGTTCCTCAAAAGCAGAGAGAGTAACTCTTCCTTAACTGGAGAACTTCATGGTGCCTACTTGAGGACTTTGCCCTTGAGGGAGAATCCAAACATTCTTGGTGACACATAGTTATTTTGGGCCTTATTTATTCAGTGAGTGTTTATATACCAGGGCCAGGCTGGCCTAGCACTGTGGATACAGCCGGGGAAAAAGACAATTATGGTGCTCGGGACACCGCGAGCAGCTGGGGAAGGGGAACATGTCAACAGGCCCCAAGCAAGTGCTCCAAAGAAGGGCTCACAGTTTAGGGTGGTCTACATAGGATGGAATTTGACTCCATGGAGAAGGTCAGGGAAGGCTTCCTGGGGGAGGGGGCGCTTTAGCTGAGACCTGAGGGATGAGCAGCACTGACCCAACAAGGACTGTGTTAGGAG
Source organism: Myotis lucifugus (assembly GCF_000147115.1). Lineage (NCBI taxonomy): Eukaryota > Metazoa > Chordata > Mammalia > Chiroptera > Vespertilionidae > Myotis > Myotis lucifugus. The sequence goes on from NW_005871332.1 coordinate 546,289, forward strand.
GAGAAGCTGGGTGTGAGAAACAGCAGTGTTCTTGGGACACCAGGGACATGGTGTGAGATGAAGTGGCAGTGGGGCCGTTTTGATCAGGTCAGAGTTTGTGTTTATCCAAAAAGGAAGGGAGACTTTTAAAGGGTTTTAAGATGATGGTAACTTGGACTATGATGGTGATGTCAAAGGAGAGAAGTGAGTGTATTTGATGGATATTTGGAAATAAATGCAGAAGTACTCAGTGATTGATTTGTGGGGAGTTGGGAAGAACCATTTTTTATCAAACACTTTATGTTCCTCACACTATTCCTAGTGCTTTACAGATTGAGATTCATTTAAGGCACACCTTAGTGGTAAATGTGTTCTGTTAAGTTTATAATGAGAAAACAGAGGCATAGATCAGTAAATGGCAGAGCTGGGAGTTGGGCCCAGGCAGCTGGGGTCCAAGCCCTTGTTCTTGACCACTGTGCTCAAGTGCTCTCCATGTCCAGCTGGCTCCACGGATGAAGGGTGACTTCAGTCAGCGAGATGGAAACAGTGGTAGAGAGCCTGCGGCAGGGGTGGACAGGGAGACTGGGGGGTCGTACTTGGTCATGTTGAATTTGAGTTCAACTACATTGTGAAAACCAAACTCATGGGATAGTCCCTTACACCTTCCTCTCCCTCAGGTCTTTGCTTAAATCAGGGTTGGGGAACCTTTTCTCTGCCAAGGGCCATTTGGATATTTATAACATCATTCGAGGGCCAATCAGAATTATCAACTTAAAAATTAGCCTGCCATATTTGGTCAAACATTTAATTAACTCATCCCTAAAGCCTTGGCAGGGCCAGACCAAATGATTCGAGGGCCTTATATGGCCCACAAGCCGGACCTTCCCCACCCCTGGCTTAAATGTTACCTTCTCAACAAGATTTACCCTGACCACTCTGTTTATTTTATTTAAAAAATATTTAATTTTTTTATTTTTAAAATCTTTATTGTTGAAAGTATTACATATGTCCCCTCATTTTTTAAAAAATATATATTTTATTGATTTTTTTTTTTTTTTTTTTTTTTTTTTTTTACAGAGAGGACGGGAGAGGGATAGAGAGTTAGAAACATCAATCAGCTGCCTCCTGCACACCTCCTACTGGAGATGTGCCCGCAACCAAGGTACATGCCCTTGACCGGAATCGAACCTGGGACCTTTCAGTCCACAAGCCGACGCTCTATCCACCGAGCCAAACCAGTTAGGGCACATATGTCCCCTTTTAAAAAAAATGTATTTTGTATTGATTTCAGAGAGGATGGGAGTTAGAGAGAAACATCAATGATAAAAGAGAATCATTGATCAGCTGCCTCCTGCACACCCCCTACTGGGGATGGAGCCTGCAACCCTGCCCTGACTGAGAATGGAGAAGTGACCTCCTGGAGCAACACCACGGAGCAACACTGGCTGGGCTGACCACTCTGTTTAAAATTGCAACCTGCCCTGTCCCATTAACCCCCTTGCCCCAACTCCTCTTATCCTTGCTTCCCCCCAACACACAACATTTATCACCTCTTAGTATATTCCATATTTTCCTTATTTGTCAAGTGTATTGTCATTGCCTGTCTCCTCTTTGAGAATGTAAGCTGCTCTAGGGGAGGGAGTCTGTGTTTTGTTCACTGATGTAACCCAAGAGCCTAGAACAGTGTCTGGCACGTAGTGGACACTAACGCACGCTTCCTGAGTAGATAATTAAAATTTGTTTTTCAGCAGGACTGGCTATAGAAACTCAAATTTGTCTAGAAGACTAGAATTCATGTTTACATGTCAAAACCCTGGCACTGACTAACTGGAATCACTCCATGAGCAACTTTTACTGATTTGTATGTCATCTTAGTGACTACTATTATGTAAATTAGTGGATTAGATCCATTACGACCCTTTGCTTCCTACTTTTATAAGGAATGACTCCTGTTCCATGACAGGCAGTATTTGTCGACCTTGTAAGATGAAATAATGTGTTTGTGTTTTCTCTTTTGCTCCCTGTTTATTTTTCTTTACTCGCATTGTGTTGATGTACTAACATCCTTAATACATTCAGCTAAATGAGCAAGGCAGAGCTGGTCCGTGGTGTATTTCCTTGTTCCCCTTGTATCTGAAGGCTACAGCACATGGCTCGCAGTTTAACTACCTCGACCCTCACATATTGTCACGAATATGCACTTATTGGAGGCTTCTGTCATGAATTGGCAGTATTCAACACCAGCCAGAGAATTTTAGAGGGACAGCAAAAGGCATGCTTCTTACACATTCTTCGAGATCCTCTAAGTTCTCTCACTTTATTAATAGAAATCAGGAGAAAGCAAATACTTAGTACTACATTATCTCGGCTGCCACTCTCTCCTCCAAAGCTGTAATTTAGCTGTGAGCATTATGACCGCAAGGTATGTAGGGGTGGGCAGAAGAGTCCTTTCTGAATATGTAAAGCCCTAGCAGAAAGTGCTATCCTCTTACCCAATGTACTATACTCAAGACATAACTTCATGCATTTCTCCTGGAAATGAGTTCCCAGAAAAGAATTTCTCTTTAGTCAAACGTGTGTGTGTGTGTGTGTGTGTGTGTGTGTGTGTGTGTGAGCGCATGCGCACGCGCACGGAGGAAGGGCACCATGTACCTAACACACTTTGCTCCTTGCCTTAGTTACCTAGAGACTTAAAGCCAAAATCAATGCTCGGCAACACTAATTAACTCGAGAGAGTTCCTGGAAGACCCACTTCCCCGCTTCCCCAGGAGGCCTGTTCTTTTTCCATCTTTAATTGTGCCGTTTGCCACGATTTTTCACTTTGGAAGTCACCCGAAGCCTCTTTTGGAAGAGGTGAGAGAGAATCTGAATTGTGGTCAGCTCCCCTGGCCCAGGCTCCCATTTCCTGGTGGGAATTTGAGACTCTCTGGCAGGAATGATGATAGTAAAGGTGGACTTTTACTTCCTGGCTCTGGAAGGTAAAGTGCTAAACACTTTCACTCCTCCACAACAGCCCCGATTTTCTGCACATAATTAGCTGCTCACAGCAAGTAAATGCAAAGTCAGGATTCTAAGTGCAAGGGCCAGCTTCCGGAGCCGGAGCCGGTGTACCTTAGGACGGGGCCGTGGAGTTCGCCTGTTTCCCCTGTTTCCCGGCTGCACTGGCTCAGGAAGGGAGGGCCCCAGGCTCTGGGCCCGGCTGGACTCTTCATAGCACCTTTCTCTGTCCCCAGTGACTCCGCCTCACTCGGCCAAACACCAAGTGGTGGACAAGATGACACCAACTCCGAGGCCAAGACTCAACACGGATCCTCCATGGGACCCCTACTCTGGTCTCCTTCCCCATGTCCCCATGAAATGAAAAAATAACCCCCCCTTTCAGGTTTAGGTAAAAGACCTTTCCGATGACAACTGTCTCGCAGGCTAGGGCCAGCACAGGGATTCACCCCTCTCTCTCCAGCCTTGCTGGGTCCCAGGGGACATGAGAGTTACTATAACCATGACTCTTGGGGGTAGGGTGGGGGTTTCACTTTGAGATTTTCTATCCCCCATCTCCAAACCCTCTCCTTGTCCTCTGTGAATTACAAAAAGCAAATTTCCAGTAGAGCAGGCCCTGGTACCGGTCTCCATTCTCCTCCTGCCCTGCCCTTACTCCCCCACAATCATCTCGTCTCCCTACTTGGTTTGAATTTTCCTCCCACTGGATTTTAATTCTCAAGCTCCAGCCCTCTCTCACCCCCTTTATTTTTCTGTTTTCTTTTTATTTCATTTTTTTTAAAATTTCCCTGAATAGCACGGTATCATGTCGTGCCTTCCGTCCCGTACTTCAGCTATTAAGTTGTTGGCTGTATTACACAGTGGATTTTGATTTGGATCAGTTAGAGCTAATAGCAATTTTCAGTAAAATATTAACCAAACACTCACAAAAATCACTCGTGTGGCTCCATCCTCTCCTTCAATAGGATTAATCAAGATAGCTATTTACTCTTTCCACCACTCCAGTGTTTTCCCACCTTCCACTCCAAACAAGAAAATGACGCTAAATTCATTTAATACAAATTTATATTATTGTCTGAGGCATTTTAAGCAATGCTTAATTTAATTTCCTTGTTTGGAGTGTGGTATTGGAGAGCAGGACCAGTGTAATGTAAAAATGGGATTCGCCCCTCCACCGGGCACCCAGCTATATTCTCCAGTGATTCACAGGAGCTCTGTTTACATTCCATTGCAATTCAAATGCGCCAAATCATCTCTCTGTCCTGCAGCAAAAAAAAATAAAAAAAAAAAGTCGGCCTCTGAAAGCAGATCATCCCACCCCCGGCGGGCTTGACCCTCCGGATGTGGTACAAGTCCTCTTATTTGATTAGACTGCTGACAGGTCAGATATGTTGACTGTGCATGTTCTCTTGGCCTGGTAATCAGTTAGCTAGAGTGCTCATCTTTTCTGCTTTGGGAAATGGGAATAAACTTTATTGAGCACCTATAATATTGAGCACCTATAAAGCTGGTTAGAAACAAACAAACAAAAAGCAAAAACAAAATAACATCAGCGTCTCATTTTTAATTCTACTCAAAAGTCCCCTGAGTAAATGGGGTAACGTTCCTATTTTACATCTAAGAACAGTGAGAAGCAGAGAGGACACATAATCTGTCCGAGGCCGCATGGCCAGTCGGTGGTTGCGGTGCAGAGAACCAGGTGCCCCGCGGCGCTGGACTCCGCATTATCTCTCAGGCCTAAGTGCACAGGGTCACTCCATTCTGGGACAGTTTCTCAGCCAAGGGCTGTGAATGGCGAGCCTCAGCCAGGACAGGAAGTCCCTGAAATGGTACGTGTGCCTTTTGGAGGAGGGGGCCCATAGCTTTCTTCAGTTCCGAAAAGGCTCCTTGACTTAAAAAAATAATAATTACTGGTGCCTTTGTGAGGACCGGTGACAGGACACACATGCTCCCTATTCCACACTTGCACTTGGCCAGATTCTGGAGTAACATGAACACATCAACAGCTACCATTTGTTGAGGACCTACTATGTGCCAGCTCTGCTGGGTCCTCTCAGCCATTGGAAGGGCTGGCGAAGGGCAGCAGCATTCCTCTTAGAAGCCTTCAAGCCAGCCTGGTAGTAATAAGAACAGAGTTGCCTGTAGCTGCTGAACATGGCAAGTCTCTAGGCAACTTAGATTTCTGAAGTGATGCTCTCTCTCCTCTTCCATCCAGTGTTCCTGACTAGTGTTCCCCCATCTAAGCTTACTGGTTCCACTGCACACAGAGCAGGGAGTAAGAGATGACTCCTAGCTCCTCTTCTGCCATCAGCTCCAAATGGCTTAAGCAGAATACCCTACTTACTATAATATCGCCACCTCTGAAATGCAATCAATACCTACCTCCTTCTTCCACTCTTAGTAAGTCAGCAAATCAAAACAGAAACAAACTTAGGAAATATGTGGGCGTTACTTATGAAGACTATGAAGCTAATAAGGTCCTGATCATTTAATGCAATGCTAATCTATTTCATTGACATCTTGGAATACTGGTTTCCAAGCAGTGGTAAAATAATGAAGACACAGTCCCTGGCCTCAGGGAGATTAATATCTAGCATGTATAGAAAGGCAGGTATACAAAATAGCTGCAGCACAGGGGAGAACAGAGTACACATTACAGGAAAGCTATAAATTACTTGCTGTGGGATGTCAGAAGAGGGAAACTTATCTCGCTTGGGGGATGAGATTGGGGAGGGCATCGTGTAGAGGTGGGATTTGAAGTCCTGAAACAATGGAACAGGCAGAGAATGTTTCTGAAGGTGTGAGCAGCAGAGGCTATGATAAAGGGCATGCGAAGTCTGGGATATGTTTGGACACTCATGAGCAGCCAAGGTTGCCTGGATGGTAGCCCTGCTCGGCCAGCAGAAGGTAGACTGCTAGGCTGGAGTGAGGGCCAGCTGAATTCACATGTCACCCATAGAGAGTCTGACTTAAAGGCCCTTACTCAAGTTTGGACTTTGGAATTTTTTAATAATTGTCTCCCCCCAGTGATTCTAACTTGCAGCCAAGGTTGAGAACTACTAGGCTAGATGGTCTTCAAGGTTCCCTTCAGCCTTGGAGAGAAGAACTGTGCCCTTTTTAGAAGGAACTTGGTTTGAGAATGTGGGTGGCTGGTTATAATTGCTGAAAAGCTGGTTGAAAGCTCTTCCTCCTCAGGCAATGGGTCCCTGATAACCCTGGAAGGCGATTCTAGAAAGGAGGTTCAAAGCCCACACACTGGGAGCGCAGTGGGCCTGGTAGGGGCAGGCAACCCAGTAGTCCTGCTTCATCAGAGGGGACAGCCTCTACTCAGCTCTTGCCAATCACTGCAAAGTGGGAATGTGGGCCTCGGGTTGCCAAGTCTTCGGACTTTTCAAGAGAAATGAGAAATCTGATAAAAGATACTGATTTTATTATGTTAGTAAAAAAAATTCAAACGTTTGATAAAACACTACACAAGCCAAATAAAACCCAATGGCCAGCTGGATTCACTGAGCATGTCTTTAGTTTGATGCTTATAATTTAGAGTTTTGATTATTAAAAAGAACTGGGGAGAGGGAGGGAGGGAGGTGGAGCTGGAAGAGGGTATAGGGGGGATAAATTGTGATGGGGAAAAAAATAAAATCAAATAAATAATTGGTTTTTCTTTTTATTAACCAGTTGCTACCTGACATGTAATCTTTAGAGAGACAATGTTTATGTTGACTCTGTGGTTTCCTTTTTTTTTTTTTTTACTGTAAAATCTGGCTGAGGAAATATAAAAAAAATTTCCATATATATTTATCCACTAATGACTAATAGGGTTTGCCTATACTCTTACTCCCATATTGTTTTGAAGCAAATCTCAGATATTATCTCATCCTCTCCATAAATATTTCAACATAACCACAATACAACAATCACACCTAAAGATGAATAAACATTTTCTTAATATCCAAAGTTTAATTTCAAGTCATCTCAAAATTTCAACATTTAAAAAGAAAATTAGTTTGTTTGACTCAGAATCCAGATCCAGTCCACACCTTACAATTGGTTGACATGCTTATGTTTGCTTTTGATATTGTTGTTCGCACATTGATTTTGCTGAATTGGCTATTATGAATGTGTTTGTATGTAACCCTCCACTAAAGGATTTGTAAAAATGTAATGAAGGTTTGCAAGGCCAAGGTCTGTGATTATATTAGAAGTTTGCTTGATAAAGTCCGTCTTATAAACAGCTAAATTCTGTCAAAGAAAAATCCATTTTTAATGCATGATTGAATATTGATAATTAATGGGAACTATGAGGAAGTCATATGCAAAGATTAATTACCAGCTGAGCTCTGAGAACGCTTTTCTTCCTTTGTAATCTCACCTCCTGAGAGAAGTAGTCTATATTGGTCCTAGAGCGAATTGACAGATATATCCAGAAAGAAAAGCTACAGACTTTAATCTTTATTGGTCATGCTTAATTGGATGTACTATTATTTTTTATTTGCAGAGAGAATATTTGTTAGTTAATTCTTTCTGTAATGCTGGATGGGGAGGCGGGGTCCTGAGGCCTTTTCACTGTACTGGATGGCTGAGGCTATGAGTTCTACGATTCTAAATATTTCTCTTCATTGGACATGTTTGAAATCAACTCCTTACAATAGAAAATCAAATTGTCTAAATCCAGATCATCCTCTACAGCAAGCATGTCAAACTCAAAGGCTAACATGGACCAAATAAGCAAGGTTTAAGTTTATGTGGGCCGCAAAAAAACAAAAGCTTCAATTGTCATAGAAACGTAGGTTTATTTCAATGGAGACATGCTGAATACAAAGGGCTGAAATAAATGAGTAATCATTAACATAAAATAATAGAACACTTTAATAAAAATTAATATTATTTCTTGAACATTAACTTACCAGACACTGAATAACTGCACAAATTAATAAGCGTAATGCAAATAAACCTATTTTTCTTGTTCTCCGAAAGCGAAGTATTTCCTGTTGCACACACCAAACAAATCAGTACAAGACTAATGACGTGGCAATTGGCTGCTAAAATATTCGCTGCTAGTATTAGTGGAGAGAAATGGTGCGCCTGTGTGTAAGGCTTAAAGGGAAATGAATGCAACATGATTATAGTAATCAGTCATTAGCGAGTGTTGTAGTTCGTTATTAACAACTAGGGGCCTGGTGCACGAAATTCATGCACTGGTGGGGGGTGGTCCCTCAGCCCAGCCTGCCCCCTCTCACATACTGGGAGCCTTCAGGGGATGTCCTACTGACAGGTTAGGCCTGCTCCCTGCTCTCCTTGGGGAGCGGGCCTAAGCCACAGTCTGGCCTCCCTTTGTGGGAGGCGACCAGGCTGATCAGGGGAAGGCACCAGCCCCATCACCCTGCTGCTGCAGCCACTGCCAGTCACCACAGCCACCAAGGTGTTTTCATCAACACGGACTCCAGTCCCTTCACCATGAAAAAATGACAACTTTCTTTAGGCATTTTCAAGATGTGTCTTTCATAGGATATGACATTTCTTTATTATTTTTTCTTATCCTCACCTGAGGATATGTTTCCATTGATTTTTAGAGAATGTGGAAGAGAAAGGGAAAGACAGAGAGAAACATCAAAGCGAGAGGAACATTTTGATTGGTTGCCTCCTGCATGAGCGCTGACCTGGGCCCCAGCCAGGGAAGAGCCTGTAACCTAGGTACATGCCCTTGGTCAGAATGGAACCCAGACCCTGTGGTAGGCAGGCTGAGGCATTATCTACTGAGACAAACCAGCTAGGGAAGGATATGATATTTCTTAGCCCCTCCAGTAGCAGACCTTCATTTTTTTCTCCAGGAGTGAGGTGGAAAAACCCTACATCACCTTCTTGGATTCTTATTACCCAAGTTACTAAGAATATTACCAGTGGCATACAGGGAGCTTAGCCAATGAGCAGTCAGAAAAGGTGTTTCCTCTGTAGTTCACACTGATTCCCGGCTCAGCCCCTGCCCAGGCCTCAGGCCTCTGGCTGGGGTGTTAGGCCTGGGGAGGGGACCCCCAGGATCACCTGCCCAGGCCTAAGACCTCTGGCCAGGGCCTTAGGCCTGGGCAGGGGACTTGCAGCCTGCTCCAATCGCAGGCTCTGCCCCTGCCCAGGCCTCAGGCCTCTGGCAGGGTGTTAGGCCTGGGCAGGGGACCCCCAGCCCCGGGTGATTGCTGGCTCTGCCCCTACCCAGGCTTCAGGCCTCTGGCCATGGCATTAGGCTTGGGTAGGGGACCCCCAGCCCACTCTGAAGGCCCGCTCTGCTCCTGCCCAGGCCTCAGGCCTCTGGCCGGGGCATTAGTCTTAGGCAGGGGACCCCCAGCCCTGCGCGATCACTGGCTCTGCCCCTGCCCAGGCCTCAGGCTTTTGGCCAGGGCAATCACCAGCTCCACTTCTCCGGGTGGCATCTGGCGCTGCCGCCCCACCTGCAGCATACAAATTTAACAGCCATCTTTGCTGGGTTAATTTGCATACTATTCTGATTGGCTGGTGGGTGTGGCGAAGGTACGGTCAATTAGCATCTTTGTCTTTTATTAGTGTAGATTATGTATAACAGGATATTGTAAAAATTAAGGTACAAAATTTTTATTAAAATGTTTCTTACATACCGTTATATTGGCTGGGCTGCAAAAATATTTGTTGTGGGCTGCATGCAGCCTGCGGGCTGCGAGTTTGACATGCTTGCTCTACCGGCCAACTGTCTTCATGGCTGTCGCTAAACTCTGACAAGAAGTGACACCCTCCCTGCTTCCTGCTTTAGAAGGAATTTGAGTGAAATTGACCTCAGAATGAGGAAAACTATAAGGTGTCCCCCAAAAATGGATACATACTTTGAATGATTATAGTCAGTGTTTATTAACATACAGTTCATTTTCAAAATTTAAAAAAACCTACAAAAATCATTTTTTTTGTCAATGCCTGTTTTTCATGCTGATGATCATTCTGGTCCAGGCACTGCTGATAATGTGAAGCAAAGGAATCACAAACATCAAGAGTCATTTCCTTTGGTATTTGTGTGCCCTCAAGTCATCAACTGTTGCCAATTTTGTACCATAAACTTTATCTTTTATTGTTATTTTTTTAAAATACATTTTATTGATTTTTTACAGAGAGGAAGGGAGAGGGAGAGGGATAGTGAGTTAGAAACATCGATGAGAGAGAAACATCGATTCAGCTGCCTCTTGCACGCCCCTTACTGGGGATGTGCCCGCAACCCAGGTACATGCCCTTGATCAGAATCAAACCTGGGACCCCTGAGTCCGCAGGCTGATGCTCCATCCGCTGAGCCAAACCAGCTAGGGCTTTTATCGTTATTTTTAAAATATATTTTTATTGATTTCAGAAAGGAAGGGAGAGGGAGAGAGATACAGAAACATCAATGATGAGAGAGAATCGTTGATCAGCTGCCTCCTGCACACCGGACAGCAACCCAGGCATGTGCCCTGACAGGGAGTCAAACCGTGACCTCCCGGTTCATAGAGAGATGCTCAACCACTGAGCCACGCCGGCTGGGCAAAACTTTTATCTTTTATGCACCCCCATAATAAGAAGCCTAGTGGCACTTTAGGATGAATTTTCTTTGTCTAAAGCTTAGTCTGACTTCACCAATTATTTCAAATCAGTTAAAGCTGAAAAGGAGTGAAAACTGAGTTATCGGCTGTTAAAGTGTGTATACATTTTTGGTGGGGAGACACCCTGTATTGTGAATCCATCAAATAAGAAACCAGACAGGCACGGCTGTTTGCACCTCTTGGCATGAATTGCATTTGCACACGCACACCTGCCTGGGCTCCTGAGAGACGTCCGCAGGCCAGTCCGTGACCGGCAGCAGTTCCGAGTCCATGTGCAAAGGTGGCTGGTGGCTAATTACACGTTTGATGAACTTGTTGTTAAGACAATGCCGCATGTGTCCTCCCTCAGCTGCAAATTGCCAGGTTACTGGAGAGTTTCCTGTATGGCTACCAATTACACCTAATTTGGTCCTGAGATTGCCGCATTTGCTTTTCTGTCACCAAGTTTGTGATTACGAATCGCTCGTGTTGATCGGGAGTGGGCCTAAATTTCTGATGGTTGACACATGTAAGAAAGCCATTCAGGAAACCAGCAGTGTTTAGTCATCTTTACAAGACAGAACATCCACGGGTGTTTGCATCCCTGAGGAAAGTTTGCTTTCTCTAGGTATTTGTTTTCACAAGGAATTCGTTACCTGAAAAACATAGACAGGCTTCCAAATGGGCCACTGTGCAGAAAGGACAGCCACATGCTACCTGGGCAGGGACAGCCATCACATTCCTGAGGGGTGTGTATTCAACCCACACAGGTGGGGGTTGGGTGGGGAGAATGAGACAACCTCAGTCCCCAGAGGGGGTGTTGGGTAGGTGTCACCCCTGCCTGGAGACCCTGGAGAAGAGGGCTTTCCTTGAATACAGAAATGGCAGGCAGCCCCTTGACATTAGCAGCTTCCTTAACCAGGGGGTTCTCTGGGCAGGAGCCCCGCTGCTGGCCAGGCTCCTGACTGTGGATGGAAGGAGCACAGCAACAGCTGAGGCCCTCGGTGGGGCTGGGGCCCTCTTGCTCCTCTTCACATTTGCCTAAAGGTTTTTGCAAGGAGCCTGATTAAGACACCAACTCTCACATATTCTCCTAAGATTCTTCTAACACTTCCACCCTCTTTCCCTCCCCCCCCCCTAAAAAAAGAGCCCGGGGAGGATCCCTGTATCCCTGCTGCTGCCCAGAGAAGACAGGGCCTGGTTGGAAGCCTGAGGCCAAGAATGGTGTGTGGTGAAGGAGGTGAGGGAGGGAGGGAGGTGAGCAAGCAGAAGGAGAGGGCAGAGGCGAAGATGGATGTCTGTGCTGGTGGGGCTTTAGGGACAGGGAACAGGTGGACATGGAGGTGAGGGGGTCCTGCCGGAGCTGGCCTGGCTGTGGGGAGTGTGACAGATTTGAGCAGGTTCTGCAGTCTCACCCAGGGAGAAAGCGGGCAGTTGAGGGCTGCTCCATCCCGGTCCAGGGGCGGATCTCTTGCTTTGCCCTTGCCAGGTCTCTGAGCTGGGCCTGGGGTCTGCGGTCTTGACCCAGCTTTAATGCACTGCAAGCATCTGGAAACAGAGCCAAGGACTGGAGATCTACCTCTGAGAGGAGCCTTGGGTGCTACCTTCCCATCAACTGAACCCCTACGTGCTTTTTGAGATACTTTTAATCAGTAAAGGACTAACTGTTACGTCACTCTGAACTGATTTTGTTGGACTTATGGGGTGGTCTGCTCACCCAGGAGATGGAGGTCATCTTTGGGGCTCTGTCAAAAAAGCCTTCCATGTGACCACAAAAATCAGAAATGAGAGGGGTTTAAGGCTTCCCTGTGTTAGCGTAACCAGAAAAAGACAGCTTGTTTGCTCTATAGAGGTAGTCTCTCTTCCAATAGGTGCTCATAGATCCATACAGAGCAACTAAAAGCATCCATGTGACCCTAGAAATGAGAAAACCGTTTCTGTCAATGAAGAACCCAGAGAAGGTCAACATCCTACTAAGATTAGCCAAGTGGCTACTCACAAAACCATGGAGAAAAGCTCAGATAACCTTGCTTTCCCTTAAGAATGGGAAGGGCCAGGTGACTTTAAGGTCTGTAATTGTGTCCCTCTCAGGCCCTTGTCTGACACCACTACGGTTAAGTATACATCATATTAACATCACACAAGTTCAGCCCTGACTGGTTTGGCTCAGTGGATAGAGCGTCGGCCTGGGGACTGGGGGGTCCTGGGTTCGATTCCGGTCAGGGGCGTGTGCCTTGGTTGCGGGCACATCCCCAGTGGGGGGTGTGCAGGAGGCGGCTGATCGATGTTTCTCTCATCGATGTTTCTGACTATCCCTCTCCCTTCCTCTCTGTAGAAAAATCAATAAAATATATTTTTTTAAAAAAGAAAAAAAAATCACACAAGTTCAAGCCACAGTGGCCTTCTCAACCACTGGGCTGGAAACTCCATAAGGACAGAGACTTTGTTTTGTTTACCATTATAACTTTAATAGAGGCCCAGTGCATGAAATTCATGCAAGGGGCTCGGCCCTCACAGCCCAGGCTTTGTCTGGAAGGTCGTTCGGCTGTCCGGTCTAATTAGCATGTTATGCTTTTATTATTATAGATTGCCTGGAACAGTGCCTAGTACAGAGTAGGTGCTCAATAAAGTTATGCATCGATGAAATGGATGATGTGCTGAAAAACAGTAAGGGTTAGTGATGCCAGTACTTACAAGTTACTTGACTTTGTACAGGTTTTATTATTTCTCTTAGCCTAACTTTTTTAAACTACAAAATGGAAATCTATTCCATGGCTTGTGAGAATTAAAATTAAATGGGATATTTTGTAAAGCCTTTGGTCTATAATGGATATGCAAGAAAAGTTCCTCGCTACATGCCCTCCACTTTGATCCTACTAGAGTCAAGGCAGAGTTCCAACTCTGATCTTAGTGATTCAAACTAGCTTCCAGCCTGGTGGTTTCAGCTAGCTTCCTATGGAGGAAAAAGTTGTAAATGTCAGAGAATGAGCAGAGAATGAGTTTTCACGGTAAGAACTGCATTTCATAAAATGCTTTGACAATACAAAATAACAAGATTACTCAGGACAACCTCAGAAAAGAACTATATAACATTTTCTAAATGAGAATTTAATACATAGTAGACTTTAAAAATATTTGAATGGATAAATGAATAAATGAATAGACAGTGTGATAAATTTAGCCTAAAAGCCTCTACTAAATCTTGCCTTGATTATCAGTAAATTTCATTTTAATCAAAGCAGCCTATCCTGTTTTCAAGTGCTGTCATTGTGTCAGCAGGCTTCCTTTGATCATGCTGAAATGCAAAATTTCTGCATGGGAAAAAAAAATCCTGTTCTAAATTTCTTTAATTTTCCCAGCAAACATGTTAAGTCCTTAGTAACTATACATGAGGTTTAAGCACTTTAAACATCCTTCATTCTCTCCTGTCCGTGTGTGTGCGCTTTTATTGTACAGAAGGTGTTTCTCTCTACTTGCAAGATTCTCACTAATGCCCAGGGAAGTTCTGAGCATGGAATAAGTAAAAGGAAATGATGCCAAGAGGAAGGTTGTGCTGTTTGCCATCGATGAGAGAATAACAGCGTGCTCAAGGGAGGCTGCCGGAGAGGCTTCCTAAGGCTCAATTCCAGAAGGAAAAGTTGAAGACTTCTTGGAAAAGCTGTTTTTGGCACAAGAAAGGTTGGGGATGAGTGGATAGGGCTCTACTTTGAGATTACTTTCCTGGGGCAAATTGCCTAGATGACTGTGATGCAGAATCTGTCGAAAGCGGGGGGGCGGGGGGGGAAAGAAAAAGGAAAGCTTCTCCGTGGCTTGAGACGTCCCATGCCAACTATCTGTCTGCAGCACATTTCCACGGCACCGCCAGGAGACGATGAACCTAAGGCTGTGCTGTTGAAAATGGCAGCCCATGGAATATAGTACTACAAAAAGCAGCTTCGACTGGGAGAGGATGGGAGGTCCTCCAGATGCTGTGCTCACCTTGACCATTCTCCCTCCAACCCCACCGCCCTTCACCTGCACCCCATGCATACTTATCCTGTCCGCACCTAAGTCTTCCAGTCTGCTCTTCATCCAGGCTCTCTGGGAAAGATGGTAACCTGCTCCCCGAGAACCACTGCAGCTGTGGGCCTCGCCTCTTTCACTCAGGAGAACTTGAAAACGCCTGGAAACGGAAGTTTTCATGTGGAATGGGGGTAGAGGGGCTGGAGAGACAACAGTAATATTGTCTTTAAGGAGCGCCCATTTTTACAGGCAATGCGCTTGATTCTCTCTTCTGCAGTAGCACAAGGAGCCAGGGCATCTCTGAGACTTCTCAATGGGCAGCACCAATCTGAGTGTCTCCCCAAGGGGTCTCCTGGGAAGCAGGGCTAGAGCATTCTGCCCAGCTCATTCACTAAGTTCCAGTGGCCTCTGCTTTATTATACGTACTCTTTACCATGTAATCTGCACAAGTCTCTGAGGCAAGAATGGACTTTAACCTGGATTAGGAAATCAAACGCATAGAGACTTTTGGATGCTTGTCCCCGGTCAAATAGCTAGTAAGTGTTAGAAGATCCTGGACTCAAAACACGATGCCCAATTCAGGCTCTCAGCACATATTCTGGGCCATAAGGTAGGTTTCTCTCTCCCTATCAAGCAGATGAGGAAACAACAGAGGAAACCTTGCTAGATCACCCAGTAACCCCTGCGCCCTCCGCCCCACCAGATGTATTAAATCAAAGGAAAGTACAAGAGCAACTTTGAGTCGTGCTTTTTTTTTAAATCCTCACTTGAGGATTTTTTTTTCATTGATTTTTAGAGAGAGTGGAAGGGAGGGAGGAGGGGGCAAGAGAGAGAGAAAAGAGAGAGAAACATCCATGAGAGAGAGAGAGAGAGAGAGAGACATTTGATTGTTTGCCTCCCACAGTACGTGCCCTTGACCACGAATCTAACCAGCCACCCTTCAATCCCCACGCTGATGCTCTAACCACTGAACACCAGGCCAGGGCTGGGTGGTGCTTTTTAAAGAAAGCAAACTTGATCCTTGCTGATTTAATTCCAATTCCAAGATAAGTGGTTGTTCTCAGCAACATTAACCTGGAGAAAACACATGGCACCATAGAGCCCTGATGTTGGGCAGAGCTGAGGAGGTGAAGAAAAATAAAGCAGGGTGAAGGGATGGAGGATGAAGGGGGAGGTGGCTGTCACTCTCAAAGCCAGGCATCTCTAGCCGAGGGCACTGCGTTACCAATCTCTTTCTTGGATGAGAAGAGGGAGAATGTGTGGGAGTGCCTGTGGGCACATACATGGGCACCTGCCCTGCATAGAAGGCTGTGTGAAGCCGGAGAAGAACTGTGTCTGTTGAAATAGACGTCTCATGGTTAAACGGGCCCAAATTCGTAACCAGAATCTAGCGCTGGTGCTGCCAGAGGCCTCTTCATGAACTCTTCATGAAAAGCACAGACTAGGCTTTCAACCTCCTCCTGTACGGTGCATGCTCCTGCCATCTGAGTCAACCACTATAAGGGATTTCATGGTTTTGTGTTTCAGTCAATGGACTGAGAGCTCCCCCTCCAATCAGAACTGCCAAACTATACCCTCATTTGCATTTATACTGACTAATCAGAATGGATGATGGCCACCAATCAGGACTGCGTGATTTGGATCAATTAGAACTGTCATTTGCATTAAGTGGACCTAATTGTGAACCTGGGCAGGAACTTCTCTATAAAAGGCAGCCTCCCCTGCTCCTCCCCCCCCCCCGCCCCCACTCGCTCTGTCTTGGTGGAGTGTACTTGCTAGATCATCCAGTAACCCCTGTACGATCCAGAAGCATCGCGTTTCTGCCAGAAGTGTTGCTTTTCTCTGGTTTGCAATCTCTTTCGCCTGAAGATAGTCTCTGTTTTCTAATATTCTTTGGGGGAATTTCTGTTGACAGCTGGGAGTGAGGGCAGTGAAGAGTGGGGAGGAACAAGGGGATTAAGCAAAATTTGCAACGAGTTGTTCCTTGGGCTTCCCTTTCTGTTTTCTTTCAACTCTTTAATGATCTCCCAGCGCACCCCGTCTTTCTCATCCGCACCTGTGACCCCTGCTGCATCCTCTGCTTCCTGCAATCTTGCTGTGAAGACGACAGTCATTACCTCTTTCCCCATCAACTCCTCCGACGTCACATTTCCCAGAGACCTTGCTTGTCTCCATAATGTACACAGCCTGTGTTTCAGTCCTCCAGGGCCCTTGAAGTGACCAGATAGCTATTTTTTTTCTGTACCCACTTAGCTCATTTTGCATTTGAATTACACTTTGATAGGCGGCAAATATGCCTCATGTTGAAGTGCCCCAGGACTTCTCCTTATCGTTACCCTGACTTCCTTGGTGCTCTCATCCAGTTTCAAGGCTTTAAATACACCTATAATTTGATGACTCTCTGATTTATATTCCATGCAGACTGCTCTCTCTACCTATCTGACTTTCCCAGTGGGAAGTCTAATATATCTACCTAAACGAAGACGGTGTGACCAAATCCTGGCCTTGTCCGCAGCCTCCTCCATCGAGTAAACGGCACTTTATTTTTCCAGCTGCTCAGGATAACATATTTGGGGGCATCCTTTACTCTTCCTTTACTCTCACACCCTGCAAGGACTAGTTCACCTTCAAAGAAACCCAGAATTCAACCTGTTCGAACACCTCTGCTCACACTTTGGCCTAGAGCAGCAGTGGGCAAACTACGGCCCGTGGGCCGGATCCAGCCCGTTTGAAATGAATAAAACTAAAAAAAAAAAAAAAAAGACCGTACCCTTTTATGTAATGATGTTTACTTTGAATTTATATTAGTTCACACAAACACTCCATCCATGCTTTTGTTCCGGGCCTCCGGTCCAGTTTAAGAACGCATTGTGGCCCTCGAGTCAAAAAGTTTGCCCACCCCTGATATAGACCAGTAGAATAGAATAGAGAACCCAGAAATTGACCCAAACCACTATGCTCAATTAATATTTGACAAAGGAGGCAAGAACATACAATGGAGTCAAGATAGTCTCTCAATAAATGGTGT
>NW_005871332.1:563962-579372 GCF_000147115.1 Myotis lucifugus
ACCGCGGCTTGCGAGCCACTGGGCTCTCTTGAGCGCAGACGGTGAGTGTGGCTCTTCCACAAAATACCACGTGCGGGCGTGCATGTACTGTGCGATTGAAACTTCGTGGCCCATGCGCAGAAGTCGGTATTTTGTGGAAGAGCCACACTGAAGGGGCCAAAGAGCCGCAGTTTGCCGACCACTGGCCTAGACCACCATCGTGTCTTGCTTTGGCTCTTCCAACAGCCTCCTAACCGTTTCTTCTTTGGCTGCTCTTAGCTCAGCAGCCAGATTGATCTTGTTAAAAGGCAATTCAGGACCCCTGGCTCCTGGCTGACACCTGCCAGCGGCTCTCACCTCACTCTGAGGAGTCAAGCTGGAAACTGCTCTCTTTACCTCTGCTTCTTTGGAAAAACAAATAAACAAACAAACAAACAAAACAAAAACAAAGCCAGCCTGCTCTACCCCCTTTCCTTTTGCTCTCCCTCCTTCTCTTGTGGAGTGTCAGGGCCACACCTTGGCTGTAGACTTCTCATGTGCCAGTCAGTCAGTCACTTTAAAGCTGGTCAAGGTTAGATGTGCCCAGAAATGTTCTCCCCTGATCCGAGAACTCTCCCCAGAAGCTCTGGAAGAAAAGACCTTCAAGGGCCCTTATCCAAGGGAAGACTGTCCCTTGTGTCCCCACCCATACAGGAATCACCATTCTGTCACCAGCTCAGAGCCCACTCCTACGGGGAACGCCTGTTTCCAGTAACATTTTTTAAAAATATATCTTTTTATTGATTTTTTACAGAGAGGAAGGGAGAGGGATAGAGAGTTAGAAACATCAATCAGCTGCCTCCTGCACACTCCCCACTGGGGATGTGCCCGCAACCAAGGTACATGCCCTTGACCGGAATCGAACCCGGGACCCTTCAGTCCGCAGGCTGACTCTCTATCCACTGAGCCAAACCGGTTAGGGCTCCAGTAACATTTAACCCAGCAGCTTTCTTCTACCTGGGCCTTCAACTACTTTTCTCTCTCTTTTTCCCTTTAAGAAAACCAAGTCTGTTTTAATTTTATGGGCTTGACAGAACTAGGACAATAGGACAATGTTTGCTGGGATCAAATTTTTTTGGGCAAATTTTTTCTGGCAGAATCAGTGTTTGCAAGAAGCAGATAAAATTTGACTGTGGGAGAACCTCGCTGTAGCAGGCAGCTGCCTGCCAGCAAATCTCCAGTTAGCAACAGAGCCGGAGTCATTGTTAGCCAGGTAGGAGAGACGGGAGGGAAGAGAAAACCCCAGAGCTTCCTTGTTAGGCTCGAAATGAAATGAATCGCCGCTCAGCAATTACTGTAAGACAGCAGACCTGGTACATGACTCTCTAAAGATAACATCTCAACTTGGTTTACCTTCCTTCCATAGCACAGGTGCATATGCATCAAGGCAGCCCCACAGCCCCGAGATATTTTATTCACCTCACACTCGGAGGAGTTCACTGACTGGAATTCAATAGAAATGGTTCTCTGTGTGAAAGTAATTTCAGAAGGTAATCTAGTTTATGGAAATGAAAGGCATCAAAACACAAAAAAACACTGTTTCTCTACAAGTGCTTTGCCTCAAATATTTGACATGGAAATTTGTATAATCCCTCTGGGGGCACGTGGGTTTCACCAGTGTTAACATCTTTTGAAATGAATTTCACAAATGTTTATTTGCCGCACCAGGCTGACAAATAATTTAGAATATCGAGGCAGCTTACCGGAATCAAACTTAATGATATGGATCTCAGAAGATTGTGGAGGTTAAGTGTGAATTTTAATTGGGTGTTGGGGGGTGACTTCACTTTCAAATACTGCCTCTGGAGAGCAAAGGTGTCACTTGGCTGCTCTAGGCCCCCCCAAATCGCCTTGCTATGTAATGCACCTCAGAAATGACAGCGGGTGCCTACTGCCACATCTACTTCATTTCTCACACGGGAAACAGGGCTTACTGCACCTGCCTAGAGGGAGAGGGGGAGGGGAAGGAGAGGGCAGTGAAGCAATGAGCAGGCTCAGGTGGGAGGTGGGCACCTAGTGAAATGGGGTGTCTGGCTTCTCACCAGTCCTTAAGGCAGCGGTTCTCAACCTGTGGGTTGCGACCCCTTTGGCGGTCGAACGACCCTTTCACAGGGGTCGCCTAAGACCATCCTGCATATCAGATATTTACATTATGATTCACAACAGTAGCAACATTACAGTTATGAAGTAGCAACAAAAATAATTTTATGGTTGGGTCACAACATGAGGAACTGTATTTAAAGGGCCAGAAGGTTGAGAACCACTGGCTTAAGAGAAGAGTAGGCACAACATAAGCCCTTACAAAGACAGGCTTTAGGTTAGAGTAGAATCAAGGAAGAGCGAGAGGGGGAAGCTTATGTCTTCCATCATCTGAGTGTGAGTGCTCATGGAACCCCTCTTTTTTTCCTTGAGGGGTTAGAGAACCCCTGTGGTCTGTGGGAACCCTTTCCCCTCATGCAGGAGGACCCTCATGATGAGTGTCCTTCCCTGGGGCCATGATCACCAATGAAAGAGTTAGAGTTGGCACAATCCTCAGGGCTCATCCAGTCCTTCAAACACCCTGTTTTACACAGGCCAGCAGTTTGGCTGGGTCTGCCTGGGGAGTGAGGAGCAGAGCCAGTTGCAGACCAGGGTGTGCTGCTCCTTTTCCAGCATCCTCCCTGCCCCTCAATCACCCTTTTTGGCCTCAATGATCATTAAATGCTGGTGGCTGTACCCAGGCCAGAGGGAGGTCTTCTGGAGCAGGGAGCCATAAACCTTATATATGCCCTAAAGTGGGGATACTCAGACCCTGCAGATTGGTGGAAACCATGGATGGGATAGTGGGCTTTTCAATACCCCCATCCCATCACACAAGTTCTGAGTGTGCCCTGACCGCCATCCTGCTGTCTGTGAGACGCCTCCATCTGGAAGCCTCAGGAGCACCTCAAACTCTTCAGCTTCCACCCAAGCCTGTTCCCCTTCCTGGATTTCCTCTGCTGTTTATGATGCCAGTCATCAAATCTAGAAACCTTTTATCTCCCTTTTTGCTCATCCTCCATGCAATCACTTGCTGGGTTCTATTGTGGAGTCTTCTATCTACTAGGATTATTCAACAGGGCATAACAGATAGGACAGTTCTTCATTGTGTGGGACTGTCCTGTGCATTGCAGGTTATTTCACATTCCTGACCCCTGTCCACCAAATGCCAGTAATGCCCTCCAGTCACTGTGACAATCAGAAACAGCGCTAGACATCCCCAAATGTCCCCCCAGCTCAGTGTCATCCCCGTGGAGAAACACAGGAACTTTTCTTCTGGTTTTCTGTCACTCGCCTGGATTCTGACAATTTACTTTTCATCTGAGATGTTGAATTTGGGATCACTGAATTGGCCTTCTCACCCCTAATCTCGCCTTCCTCCAATCCACTTTGCACAAAGCTGTTCAATGATGTTTTTAAAGCACAGCTCCTATTGCATTACTCCCTGTTCAAAACACTCAGTGGCTCTCTACTGCCTCTAGTAAAATCTCACTCCTTAGCCTTGAATTCAAGACTTTGCAAATTGACTTAATATTCAAATCAGTGACTTTCCTGCTTCAATGACTTTACTGCTTCCTTTTCTTTTGTCCCCAAAGGAATGATGAGAGGATGTTTGGCCTGTGTGCTGGTGTCTTCCTACAAATGGAGCCAACAGCAGGGCACCTGGTTAACTAATGCTGCAGCATAAACCACTCAAAACTTAGTGGCTGAAAACATCAACAATTTTTTTAAATCCTCATCTGAGTATATATTTTTTAAAAAATTGAATTGAGAGAGAGAGAGACAGAGAGAGAGAGACAGAGAGAGAAGGGAGAAAGAAAAACATCTGCTGGTTGGTTGCCTCCTGTACACACCCAGACTGGGCATCAAACCTGCAACCTTCTGGTGCACAGGACAACGCTCCAACCAATTGGGCCACTGGGCCAGGGCCAACCATTTTCATGTTTATTATAAATCCTTGGGTCAGGGTTCCACTGGGAGGCTCCTTTGTTCCATGTGGTGTCAGCTGGGGTACCTGGTGTATCAGCCGGTGCCTAGCATGGCCTGGAGGACCCAAGGCGACTTTACCTGCATGTCCTGCACCTCAGCACAAACAGTTGGCAGGTTGGGCTCTGCGGGTTTCCTTTCCTCCGTGTGGTCTCCAGGCTTCCCCAGAAAGGGAGTGGGAGTTCTTTCATGATGGTTCAAGCTCTGGAAGAAGGAAGCAGAAACGGCCAATCCTCCTAACGCTGGGCCTGGAAGTGGTGGAGCAGTCACAGAGCTGCCCACCTTCTGCTCAAGGGGGTGGGGGGGACACAGAACTCCTGGTGGCAGCTGACTCTAATCTCCACAACAGCGCAGATTCAACTGTGAGGGTGACATAATAATGTGGACATGGATCTGCTGCTTCTACCTGTACAATTCTATGAGTTTCTGTCAGACAGAGCCCGAAGTGGAAAACAACATCACTTCTGCCCTTACTTTACCCCTGTCCTCCACCTAGTCTCCCTTAGTCTGAGCTCCTCTCACCTTCTGCTTCGGAAAATCTTTAATCAATGGGTCATCGTGGCCACACCCAGGACCAGCGCTAGACAACGGGGTCTAGAGCGGCTCCCTCCAATAGAAACATAATGCAAGCCACAGGAGTTACTCGGCATTTCCTTGTTACATGAGAAAGTAAAAAGAAACAGGTGGAACTAATAATAGATCTTATTTAACCCCATGGATGAAGAAGCTCTCATTTCAATATATAATCAATAAACAATGTTATTGAGATACTTGACATGTTTTCACGTGAAGTCTTCAAAATGCCATGTGTAACTTACACGTGCAGCCTGTCTCAGTCAGTCCAGCCTCCTCTCCAGGGCTCAGCAGCTACACATGAATATGGCCACTGCCCTGGACGTTCTGGTCTAAAGTTCCTGTTACTCCCCACCCCCTCCGCCGCCCAAATGAAAACCTGCTCTACAAGTGGACTTGTGCTAGGATAATCACGCAGGCATCCTCGGGGGCACAAGCCACCAAGAACGTACCAGTGAAGCGAATACCCCCTGTCACAGGTGGGTGTGGAGTAGATCGAGGTGCCTGGCACATTTCTAAAGCTGCAGACTCCCCACCTTCTTCCTCAGTGATTGTCTTTCCAAGTCCGAACCCTCATCTCTCCACCGGAAGAAAAGCTCTCTCTAAAAATGCAGAGTTGCTAAGGAGCTAAGTGACCTAAATTCAGTTTAAGTAAGAGTCTGCTTTACCAAAGGATGCGCTTCAGCATTGCTTGAGCCAGAGCATTTCTCTTGCGTGTTTCAAATACATCCATTTATTTTTTAAAGATTTCATCGCATTTTACAAACACCTATTGAATGAAATAAATTATCCCTGAAAGTTGATTTTGGGGATGAGCATGAGCACAGAGAGGAAATACTGGTAGAAGGCTAGGATTGTAAGAAAACGTTGAGTTCACAGAATCTAGGCCGGGGATGGCAAATGCAGGCACCTACACCATCGCGTCTCATGGCAGACAGTGTGGTGGCCTGCCCCCATGGCGGTCCAGTGTGGCCCCAGACATCTCCACACTCCACTTAGGCAGCTGCTTCCAAAACACCTGCAGCAGCGAGATGAAATCTGCTATCGCTGTTCTTACAACATGCAGGGCAGCTGGGGGAGTATCTGCTGCGCCCCCCTCCCCCCCCCAGTATTCTTAAATTCGCCCAGGCCCCCATCCAGGGCTGGTTGGTATAGAGTTGGCACCTGACCTAATTGAGCCAGGGAGGCCCTTTCCAAGTGTTGGCATTTGGGAGACCAAGAGTATGTCCGACTGCGAGTCTCCCTGGTGGCTGAAGCTTAAGATGGAAAATGAAAGAGCTATTGGTTCTGTTTTACCATCAGGGCAGGTCTGAAGGAAGAGGACGGAGCTGCTATCCTGAGGAGAGCAGAAATGAGAGAACAGAGCCAGGAGGCATCTCTTGGGCCCTCAGGTTTTCAACTCTCCCTTGGTTTCCTCGATACCACAGTAACTGTTCACTAAATTATCTTCAGCGTAAAGAGTGTGGCTTGGCTTCTCTCGTTTGTAAACCTGGAGTCCTAAGTAATATACAGGGCAGACTCCCAGGCGGGGACCTGGCCCTTCACACAGGGCCGGTGCTCAGAGAGGCATTGGGCTTGGTCTGAGGTTCTGCTGCTGCCATCATGAAATTCTTAATTTTTCAGGAAGGGGCCCTGCATTTTCATCTTGTTTGGGGCCCTAAAATGTATGCCTTTGATCCTGCAGATACACCTTTCCTAAAGAGGCCACAGACCGAGATGAAGTCAGTAATTCATTTAAGGTTGCAGAGCTGGGTACGGAATCCATTTTCAGTTGAGTCCCGCTTGGGACCGAGAAACTGACATAAACAAGTGAAAAAAAGGAGGAGGGGATAGTTTTGTTTCTCTTGCTTCATCCTGAGCCCTCGACCTTAATGGCCATTGTTTTGCTTCTCCATTTTTCTGGGAATAAACAGGAGAAAGGGCGAGTCGGAAAGGGCTGGCTGGTGTCACAGAGCAATTGTTCTGAGAGAAGGAAACACTTGCCAAGTAGCCAAAGCCGACCTCATTTCCCATTTTCCCAAAGACCCAATTTCCCCAGCTGCTTTGTTGACATAGCAACAGTGAATTCTGAAAGGGTTGTTATAATATTAATATGTATTTCATGGTGGGCTGGCCCTGTGTTCGTCCCTAACCGTGATCCAGGTTTGAAAAGAGGTGCTTTTGGCATCTGGCCACTGGAAATAAGAAACCCAAGGTCCAGTTCTCCCAGTGGGATGAGAAGTAAGGAGCAGGTGCCTCCATCAGCACGTTCAGACAATCGGTGGAAAGGTGGGTTACCCCAGCCCCCCGGCTTCTCAGCCTTCCCCAGAGGAAAGGGGTTGCCACTGTGGATATTTTCAGTACAGACTGCACCTTGGGAAACATTTCCATCCTCCTCCTACTCAGGGTGTTAAATGTAGCACCTGTGAGCTATTGCGTGGAAAACCAATTATATCTTGGGGCCAGTGATAAGAATTCATCCCCCCCTGAGCTCAATTTTCAAAAGGCTTCAAAAGGCTTCCCACCTCTTTCCCTTTTTCCAATGCAAATGAGCAACACTCAGGAAATTTGCATGCCAGATTCCAACAAGGGTTTCAAGCGAGTAAATGGTCATATTTGTTAGTAATAGCGGTAGTGGATGAATAAGAGGTATTTAATAAATGTATGTTGAGTGTGTAGCATTTCTATAGCACTTAACAGTTTTTGAAGCTTCTCCCTGCCCCGTACTTCATCTATTTTCTTTTTTTATATTGAATTTATTGGGGTGACATTGGTTAATTAAATTACATAGGTTTCAGGTATACAATTCTGTAATACATCGTCTGTATATTGTATTGTACGTTCACTACCCCAAGTCAAGTCTCCTTCCATCACCATTTATCCCCCTTTGACCTTTGTACCTCTGCTCACCCCCTCTTTTCCTCTGGTAATCAACAAGTGCTGGAAGCCGGTCCATCCTTGCTGCTTGACACAGTCGCTGCAGGAAAGAAACATCTGCACAGCATATGTTTCAAGGGACCTGGCATATATAGCATACTGTTCTTAATATGTTTGCTCCCCTTAGCGCTATGTGTTTTAACCAAGGTCACCTCTCCGAGAAAGGTTGTTTCCCCAGGTAGGGATTTTTCCCTGAAGTTAGGGAGGGGATAAAACCCCTTAACTAAGTGCCAGGCGGGTAGTTAATCACTTTAACTACAAACAATCACGCTTAAGCTACATAATCTTTACTCCCTGGAATGGAGATAAGAAACGCCCTAACCTTTACAATAGAAATTGACAGGATTAAAATCAACTGGTATAAATACAGATGTAACAAGACAATAAAAACCAGAACTTGGCTGGAGATCCTGGCTAGGCTGCTGATCAACTGAATGCTGTCTCTGTCCACACCTTTGGGGACCCCGGACCTGCTGGGGTTGGACCCCAACAAACATGCTGTTGTCTGTGTCTTGTGAAGTTTTTGTTTTGTTTTTGCTTAATCCTTGTACTTTGTTCACCCAGCCTCCCAACTTCCCTCTCCTCTGACAGCTGTCAGTATGTTCGCTGTGTCTGAGTCTGTTTCTATTTTGATTGTTAGTTTATTTTGTTCATTCTATTCCACATATTAGTGAAATTTTATGATACTTGTCTTTCTCTGACTGGCTTATTTCACTGAGCATAAATAATAATCTCACTCAGGCTGTCGCAAAAGGTAAGATGTCCTGCTTCTTTACGGCCAAGTAGTATTCTGTTATGTAAATATACCACAGCTTTTTTATTCACTCATCTACGGATGGACTCTTGGGCTGCTTCCAGATCTTGATGATTATAAATAGCATTGCAACGAATATAAGCCTTCATAGATTTTTTCAAATTAGAGTTGTCAGTGCCTTCGTATATATTCCCAGAAGTGGAATCACTGGGTCGTAAGGCAGTTCCATTTTGAATTTTTTAAAAAATATGTGTTTATTGATTTCAGAGAGGAAGGGAGAGGGAGAGAGAAACATCAATGATGAGAGAGAATCATTGTTTGGGAGCCTCCTGCATGTGAACCTGCAACCTGGGCATGTGCCCGGACTGGGAATCAAACCATGACCTCCTGGTTCATAGATCGATAGTTAACCACTGAGCTGGGTGTTTTAAATTTTTTGAGGCAATTCCATACTACTTTCCACAGTGGCTGCACCAATCTGTGTTTCCACCAACAGTGCATGAAGGTTCCCTTTTTTCCACATCCTCACCAGCACTCCTTGTTATTGATTTATTGATGATAGCCATTCTGATAGGTGTGAGGACACCTCATTGTGGTTTTAATTTGCATTTCTCTGATAAGTGACCTTGATCATCTTTTCATATGTCTATTGGCCATCTGTATGTCCTCTCTGGAGAAGAGTCTATTCAGGTCCTTTGTCCATATTTTAATTGGATTTTTTTTTTGTTTTTTTGGTGTTGAGTTTTATAAGATTCTTTATAAATTTTGGATCTGAACCCCTTATCAGATGTATCATTGGCTAATATGTCCTCTTATTCACTGGGTTGCCTTTTCACTTTGTTGATGGGTTGCTTTGCTGTGCAAAACCTTTTTAATTTGATGTAGTCCCATTTGTTTATTTTTTTATTTTGCTTCCCTCGCCTGAGGAGATATATCAGAAAAAATATTGCTACTTGAAATGTTTGAGAGTTTACTGCTTATGTTTTCTAGGATTTTTATGGTTCTGAGTCTAACATTTAAGTCTTTAATCCATTTTGAGTTTATTCTTGTGAATGGTGTAAGAAGGTGGTCTAGTTTAATTTTTTAAAATTTTTAATTTTAATTTTTAGAGAGGAAGGAAGAGGGGGGAGAGAGAGAAACATCGATTGGGGCTGCCTCCTGCACACCCTATACCAGGGATTGAGCCCACAACCTGAGCATGCACCCTGATTGGTAATGGAGCCTACAAACTTTCAGTGAACAGGATGATGCCCAACCAACTGAGCCACACTGGCCAGAGCTGATCTAGCTTCATTTTTCCTTTTTTGTATGTATCTGTCCAATTTTCTCAACACCATTTATTGACTAGACTATCTTTACTCCACTGTATGTTCTTGCTTCCTTTGTTAAATATTATTTGACCATAAAGGTATGGGTTTATTTCTGGGCTTTCTATTCTGTTCCATTTATGCCAGTACCATGCTATTTTGATCAATATGGCCATGCAATGTAGTTTCATAATCAGGTAGCATGATTCCTCCAACTTTGTTCTTCTTTCTCAAGGTTGCTGTGGTTATTCTGGGTCTTTTGTGGTTCCATATAAACTTAAGAAGCTACAAGTAAGTGAAAGCATATACTATGTTCATGGATAGGAATAATTAACATCATTAAAATGTCTAAATTTCCCAAAGCAATCTGTAGATTCTACACAATTATCATGAAGATATCAATTGCTTATTTCACAGAACTAGAACAAATATTCCAAACATGTAAATTTGATTTTTAAGCAAGCACACAAACAAACCCAAAGCCCTATGATGAGGACACAGGGGAATGTTAATATTCTCATTTCCCTGATGAACAAAATAAGTTTTGAGAACGATTTTATCTTGCCCAATGTCATAGCTGATTCAGTAAGTGTCAGGTCTGATGAGAACTTGAGTGTGACTCCAGCAAGCACTGTCTTTCTGCTGTAACACATTACCTCATGGTATTTCAGAGGGGACAGAGGACAAAACAGGAGTGGTATTAAGTCATTGCAGAAAAATGCAATCAGTAATAGTTAAAATACATTAAAGGCTTACTGTGTGTCTGTCATCAATATCAACTCATTTAATGTTTTAATTAAATTTTCGGTTTCAGATAAATATCTACTAGTATTCACATGCAATCTTCCTAGCTAATAAAAGAGTAATATGCAAATTAACCACCACTCCGCCACAAAGATGGCGGCGCCCAGTCCCCTCAGCCCTGCCGCTGAAGTGTCCAGGCCTGTTGGCCAAGCAGGTGGTGGGGGAGGGGCCGAGGGGCAGAGCTGGTGATCAGAGGGGGCAAGGGCGGAGCCAGCGATCGGAGGGGTCAGGGGCAGAGCTGACTACAAGGGGAGCAGGGAGAGGGCCTAAGCCATCAGTAGGACATCCCCTGAGGGCTCCCAGTATGTGAGAGGGGGCAGGCTGGGCTGAGGGACCCCCCCCCCAAGTGCACAAATTTCATGCACCAGGCCCCTAGTTGTAGAAAATAAGAGGAGAGAGTCAGTATCCTTTACCCAGTTTCTCCCAGTGGTAACATCTTGCAGAAGTATAGAACAATGTATGAGCCAGGATAGTGACAGTTGCTGCCAAGAAACACATCCCCCCCGGACCCTTCATGTTGTCCTTTTATAGACACACAGGCTTTCCTCTCACCTCCACCCTTTCTTAAGCCCTGGCAACCACTAGTCTGTTTTCTATTTCTATAGATTTGTCATTTCAAGAATGTTATATAAATGGAATTATACAGCATGTAATCTTTTGTGTTTTTTTCCCATGTAGCATAATTGTCTGGAGATTCATTCAGGTTGCTTCATGCATCAGTAGTCCATTCCTCTTCATTGCTGTGTAGTATTCCATGGCATGGATGTACCACAATAGGTGTAACATCCACCTGATGGAGGACATCTGCCTTGTTTCCAGTGTTTGACTATCATAACTAAAGCTTCTATAAACATTCCTGTACAGGTCTGAGTGTGAACGTAAGCTCATTTCTCTGGGGTAAATGTCCAGGCATGTAATTATTGGGTTGTACGATAGTTGCATGTTTAGTTTCTTAAGCAATAGCCAGACTTCTTACGTTCCCACCAGCAATATATGAGCAATTCAGTTTCTCCGCACGCTCACCAGCTTTTAGTGTTATCAACAATCTTTTATTTTAGTCTTTTAATAGATGTGTACTGATAATTCATTGTAGTTTTATTTGATATTTCCCTAATGATGTTGAACATCTTTTCATGTGCTTATTTATCATTTATATATCCTTTTGGATGAAATATCTCTTCATGTCTTTTGTCCATTTTCTATTGGATTATTGTTGTTCATTTTTTTACTATTGTTTTATATATTCTAGATACTAGCCTTTTATCAGATATATGACTTGCAATATTCCCCCCTCCCCACTGCAGCTTGTTTTTTCAATATTTTAACAGGGTATTTTGCAGAATAAACCTTTTAATTTTGATGAAGTATAATTTATCAATTTTTCTTTTATGGATTATGCTTTTGGTGTCAAGTAAA
Source organism: Myotis lucifugus (assembly GCF_000147115.1). NCBI lineage: Eukaryota > Metazoa > Chordata > Mammalia > Chiroptera > Vespertilionidae > Myotis > Myotis lucifugus. Next base: position 575,756 of record NW_005871332.1, read on the forward strand.
GAATTCCTTGCCTAACCTTAGATCCAAAGACTTCCTATGTTTGTTTCTAACAGTTTTATGGTTTTCCATATTCCATGTAAGACTAAGAGCCATTTTGAGTTAATTTTTATATAAGACTAGAGGCCCAATGCATGAAATTCATGCAAGAGTAGGCCTTCTGGCACCCGGGACCGGGCTTCCCTGGGGCCCCGGCTTTGTCCTGAAGGATGTCTAGAATGACGTCTGGTCTAATTAGCATATTACCCTTTTATTATTATAGATGTGAGACTGAGATCTTTCCTCCCCCTCACAGCCTTCCCCTATTGATATATTAATTGCTCCCTCATCAGCAACCTGGAGGAGGCTATTTTCCTCTATTGAATTTTTTTACACCTTTGTTAAAATTCAGTTGGGCATATTGTGTGGGTCTATCTCTAGGTTCTCTGTTCTGTCTTATTTAATTTTTTTAATATATTTTATTGATTTTTGACAGAGAGGAAGGGAGAGTGATAGAGAGTTAGAAACATCGATGAGAGAGAAATATCGATCAGCTGCCTCCTGCACACCTCCTACTGGGGATGTGCCCGCAACCAAAGTACATGCCCTTGACTGGAATCGAACCTGGGACCTTTCAGTCCACAGGCCAATGCTCTATCCACTGAGCCAAACCGGCTAGGGCGTGTCTTATTTTATTTTTAACAGCCCTTTTTGAGAGATGCTCTTGCCACCTCCACTTTACAGAGGAGTACTCTGAGTGCAGAGAGTGGTGGTAATGTTCTACTGATCCATTATTTGCTACTGTAAGGGGCAAACCATGAATAGTAGCCAACACTTCTGCTTATGAGAGGATATATTCAAGATGGGCTCAATTACACTAAAATTTATTCTATCAAAAATCAAATCAGAGCCGAAACCAGTTTGGCTCAGTGGATAGAGCGTCGGCCTGCGGACTGAAAGGTCCCAGGTTCGATTCTGGTCAAGGGCATGTACCTGGGTTGCGGGCACATCCCCAGTAGGAGATGTGCAGGAGGCGGCTGATCGATGTTTCTCTCTCATCGATGTTTCTAACTCTCTATCTCTCTCCCTTCCTCTCTGTAAAAAATCAATAAAATATATATTTTTTAAAAAGAATCAAATCAGAAAGAAGCATCTATGCTTCCTTTAGAGACATCCTCACTTTCATTTTTTAAAACTTGTTTTTATTTATTGATTTGCGAAAGGGAGGGAGGGAGGGAGGGAGGGAGAGAGAGAGGGGGAGAGAGAGAGAGAGAAACATCAATTTGTTGTTCCACTTACTTATGCATTCATTGGTTGATTCTTGTATTTGTTATATGTGCCCTGACCGGGATCTAACCAACTGAGCTATCCGGCCAGGGCCCATCCTCAAGACATCCTCATTCAGCTTATCAGAAAAGTATCAAGAAACAAAATAACTAATCTTGGACACAATAAAGTGACTGCAAAGTGGATTTATTCTTCTATTAGGCTCAATAAACATCACTTTGTTGCCCTAATGACCTACTGAGGACTATTATTTGTTAGATAAACTAACCATCAGGTGAAGAAAAAGCTGTCAACAGGGGGCCCTTGACAGACAGCTGTGAGGTGGAACCTGGAGGCACATCCTGATTATTTCAGAGGCTCTTTTTAAAATGCAGATTCCCAAGCCACATTCTAGGGCAACTCAAGCCAAATCTCCAGACTTAAACTGCTTCTACTGATAGTTACTTATTTACCTTTTTTCTGTTTGTGCATGGTTTTAAAATTCTCTGGGAAATTTTGATGCAGTCGGGGGGGGGGGCACTGGATGGACTAAGGGAGCTTTTTTCAATATATATATATTATTGATTTTTTATAGAGAGGAAGGGAGAGGGATAGAGAGTTAGAAACATCAATCAGCTGCCTCCTGAACACCCCCTACTGGGGATGTGCCCGCAACCAAGGTACATGCCCTTGACCAGAATCGAACCTGGGACCCTTCAGTCCGCAGGCCGACGTTCTATCCATTGAGCCAAACCGGTTAGGGCGAAAGGAGCTTTTTAAAATGTGGTAGAGGCTACTACTTTTCAGAGAAGAGTTCAAGTCCCATTTTGAGTAATTGAAAGGACACGAGGAACCCTTTCATAGGATCCTGTGTTTGGTTCTTTAGGAAAAAAGAGCTTCTAAAAGTTTGCCCACCAGCTTCATCCTCACATCCAGGACTGAGTCTAAGGATTTAATCAGGTTTCCATTTAATAGAGATTGCTCTGCAGGGTCAAAAAGATTTTATGGACCCTCAAATATTCCATTCTGATGTGCCAAGGAACCCTGATATTGTTGAAAACGTCCATACCTCCAAACTCAAATTGTTTAGGCAGAGGGACTTCTCAGGTAGAGGTCAATGGTGTGTTTAAGTAAGATTCTAACCCAGGTAACTGGAATTGTCATTCTCCTCCTTTTCTCCTTTAGTTGATCAAATAAAAAACTGCATCATCAATACATGCGCACTCCCAAATGAACTGCTCTTTGATTTGTGTCATCTTCCAAGAATCTCAAAGGTTTACATTTGTTGTCTTTCTAACTTTCAAACCACCTGGAGGGGTTTTATGGTTTACTCCCCGACATCCATCCCACCTTAGATTACCTAATCTTATTCCACTGCTCTCCTCCCACTGGCCTGGCCAGCGAATGGTCAGACTGAGCACAGTTGGGAGACTTCCCAGTGTTTCCCGTATCTGGTTCCATTATGCTTCCCTGGGACATAGAAAGATTACACTTCCCCATCCAGTTGCAATTGGATGGAGGCCATATGACTAATGTCCATAAAGTGGCAAGTATCATCACTACGGGATTCAGCATCAGATTGTTGCACAAGACCCTCCATCACTCTCTTCCTCTGCCACAGTGATTGTGGAAGGATGTTTGGAGGTGCAAGTGCCCACAAGATTTCCCAGGCTGCTCACGGAGATCTCCACTCTAGAAAGGTTCTGGGCTCACATCAGGCTTTGCATAAAGCAAGAGGTACACCTTTGTTGTGTGAGACCATTGAAATAGGAGATCAGTTCTCACAGAGCATTAATTTAGCTTGAGCTATGACGCTGTTCTAGAATGAGATGTGAGATAAAGTCTGATGGAGGGCTTCGGGGAAATGTTTCCTCTCAAAAGAAACCACAGAAAAAGGCAGGCTCTCCTTTTCCTCTGGTTTTGGGTCTGAGAGTGAGGCCCGGGACTGACTGCTACCCCCTCCCAAGGATGAGGCTGACACTGAAGGTGGCAGAGTAGGAGAACTTGGGTTTTTGATGACATCTTTGAGCTGCCGAATCAACCAGCTCTGGAATTCACCATAACTATTTCTGTTATGTGAGAGAATAAATTGCTCAGACTGGTGTGCTTTGAAGTTTTCATAACTTGCAACCAAAAGCATCCTAATGATAAATCATGGCTGTTAGCAAAGCAAGATGAAACTTACTTCAGTTCTCTGAAACGACTGCTCTTGTAGCAGAGACATTGCTGAGCTCCTCATTTAATTAATGGGAAACTAAACTAAAATAAGCTGATGTGCACACTTGCAATTATTCCCCAAATGCTTTACAGTAACTAAAGCCAGTGAGAGAGTCTGTCTTCCAGCTGCAGGGACGACACGGATGTGCTAGGCCTTC